>NC_137660.1:13903255-13932145 GCF_963422515.1 Blennius ocellaris | reverse complement strand
GAAATACATGATCAGGATTGTGAGATCACACATTACAGGTTATATTTGCCTTACTAAGAAAACGTAAAATGTGTCTTTTCTGTCCACTGTAGGAATACCTGAGGTTTATTGTTAAAGCTCTATTCTTGCAGCGATCATATTGTCATAGAGGCTGCAGTGTTAAAGTAGGTCACACTCACTGGGCTGTGGTAGTAAGTTAATACCTCAATCGTCACCAGCCAAAATAATAAAAGTGGAATGACTGATTCAAAGCAAGCTACACCATGATGTCCCTTCTTTCAGCTATTATATTAATTCATTCTGTACTACACCTACTTTAGGGTACTTTGCATGTCGCTGGAGCTTGACACCGGGTCAAAGGCAGACACATTTAATTCTATTATCATAATGTAATGTCATATAAGTTATTGAACACTTCTAAAGCTGTTCACAAGATGTTCACCCATTTGTTGTTTGTCTTCAATGTAAACAAGTCAACAGTGAAAGTGAAGCCAGTGGGTGACTGGTGTAGCTTTTAGCACTTCCGCCTCTCGGCAAGAAGACCTCAGTTCAATGTTGGGTTCTCATATGGGTAGTTTGTATTGTTTCACAGTGCATGCATACTTCTGCAACACGCGCTTGTAGTAGTGATCTGGTACTTGTGACTAGCTCATCGGTCAGTCAACCAGTTAACTTGCAAGTTGGTACAATTCCAAGTCCTTCATGGGAAAATCAACATTATACCATAACAAGACATAACAAGGAAATAATGGTGAAAATGGCATTTAAAAAAAGGTAGAGTGGGGGTAATTATCCACACTGAAAGAAAGAGAAGTGGATTAAAACACCTTTCAGAAGACAAGTGAACAAGATAGAATATTGAAATGTCAAAAAGGTCAAGTTTACATTCATGCACATACATAAATCAATGACAAGAAGAATAAAGGTTTGAATTTCTTTCTGAAGTATTTCCCAGGTTACAGAGGTAATTGCACATTTGTTATTTTGCAGTTTTCACATCTTAATAAAGTATTGTGAATGTCCAAAAAGTTGTGAGAATATTGTAATGTTTTTGGATCTTTGCTTTTTGGTTTTTTTGGTTTCTGAAGGAACAAAGCTTAGAAAGTGCAAAAGTAGGCAAAAAAAAAAAAAAAAACAAGCTAATAAAACCTGCTTCTTCTCTGGGGTTTAAAAGCACTCCAAAATAGATACGTGAGCAGCGTTTTCACCCCTCGGGGAGAAGCAGAGAAGGGCTGTTCTTTCCAAACAAAACTCAGCCATTCAACTTTAATTCTTGCAGCTCTGTGATCTCGATTCAAAGTTAAACGTCATTGCTGTCAGTCATTCATCTTATAATGTCATCCTTTTCCAGCTTAAATTCTTGTGAACAAAACAGGAACACAAAAGTCCTCACCTGACATATTTCAACCCCCTTTTTTCCGATAATTGATAACCAGCCTCACTACCTTTTGTCTGCTTTTCCGCCCATCTCCTAGGATTCTAACTAGTCCGTCTGTGTCTGCACAAACAGGAAAAACTACATATGCAAATGTTGTATTTTTTTTTTTCAAACATTTCAAGATCACACCACAATGTAGATTACATCAAAATACTGAAAATATAAATAAGTAGATGTGTGGTACAGAAAATTAAGCCAAGAAGAAATCAAGCTGTTTAGACATTTTCAAATTTGTGACCAGTCATGTTGAATTTGTCTTGTTGAGGCTGATGAGACGCTTCAATATGCCTTATGTCTGATGTTTAACTTGCTGGTCTAACCTGAGATTGATGGCATGCGATATCGAGCAGGATGTTCTGAGTTTTCACTAGATTTGCATCATCATAAAGTCACACAAGGGGGGAAAACCTTCAATTTCCTTTACGACAGTCGTTATTCCTCCTCCTGTCTCATCTTTCCTCTTCAGTACCTGTAACCACATGCTCGGGGCTGTTAACGGTCGCAGCACTGTGTTTGTGTGTATTTGTGTGCGCATGGATGTGTTTAATAGAAACATACTTGGAGATATCCATCCGTCAACACAAAGCGCTGAACAGTAAATCATACACACATATCATTTGTGTTCATTTGTTCTCAGTAGGAGTGTTGGGGAAACACTTTTAAGTCATCTTGGAGATTTGTAGACAGTTTCAAGACTTCCAAACTCACTAGAAATGTTTCCTATAATGAGAACTTGATTGCAGAACCATTTGCAAGTCACTGTGCTCCAAAGATAAGTCCTATTTTTGCTTGTTTTTTTGGGGGGGGTTGTTGTTGTTGAGCTTCACTTTGCTCACAAAACAAAACACACGAATGCTCTGGGAGAGAGAACAAAGTCAGGGCTGTGTGGTTTGCTGTCACTAGCTATCAGGTGTTCACACATGTGGGGAGAGAGGGAAGCGTTGCGTACATACCTGGTCCTTTTCCCCCGCAGGTCACCTGTCAATCAGCATGCCACGGCTCACAGAGGTTGCCCTTAACTCTGCTGAGTAAACCAGGGATTAGTGCTCAAGAGGACTAATACCTTCAATCACTCAAGTCACAGGTTACTACAGACAGTAGTCATCAACACACCCGAGCTAGTTAATTGTTTTATGTCATTGTAAGTCTGGTGTCTGCAGCCTCAGGATGCAGTCTTAAGTAAACCACATAAATGTATTTATTTTTTCATCACTTATCAATGTCCAATTACAGCTGAGTGTCTACTGCAACCATAATTGCCAAAAGGTTGGTCTTACAAGCCTCTTCTCTTTTTTTTTTAAACTGATTCGGTAATTTAAACAATTTTATTCACAAAAGGACACAAACTGAGAGATTTTAGAAGTTCTTGAAAATATTAGCACGCTTGTGATTTATATCTATACACAAAGACATAACACTGAAAGACTTGTAAACAGCATTCAATGGGATTTTTGAAAGAGATTTTTTGGGCAACAGATACATAACATGCCAAAGAATAAAAAGAACATTTTCCACTTTGGAACAAATGGTATTTTAACATTTCAGAAGAACAAATATTACTCGGTGTACTTTTTATAATATAGAGGAAATGCATCACACTGATACACATGACCTTCTATCTATACTTTCAAGTTTTATTCAGCTCGTGCTAAAATGTGTCCAATACCTGACATATTGTCCATGTTCTATTGTAAATAAAAATGTGTCTATGAGCGTTCCAGTTACATTATATACATTGTACCAACCTTTCTAGTGAAACTACTTCAATCACTCTGGCATACACAAACAATTTAAGAAGGATTTCATGTCATTGGTATTTTTCCGTTGGAAATGTGGAAAGAAATCTCCCGTTAAAATCAAATATTATATAATAAAAAAATATTTTTATTGAGGGGGCATTGATGTAATATCATGTTTTCATAATGTAGGATATATTACCTGTCACTACAGTCAAATTCTCTTCTGTCCACAGTCTGTTAAACTATAGTTGCTTCCACCATCGTTTTTGCATTTCAGTTAATATATGGCCTGAAGCAGCCAGAGAGGGAAAGTTAAAAGGTCAGAGATGTAAAGAAGACGATACTGTTATCTGTCAAATTTCCATGCTGATGCATACCTCACCTTGAAGAAGGTTTGGTGGGAAAATAGAGGAATGATTTCCCTGGGGGGGGGGCTGGGCGAGGGGGGCGAAGGGGGCATATTTCATTTGCTTGCAACTCACCTTCTCACTTTCCCTCTAACTGTTGTTAATCCACCTTTTTTTAAAGTCAGGCTCGCTTCTCTCTCAACCAAACAGCCCCCCCCAAAAAATATTAGGAATGCACATCGATCAAATGCTATAAAACTGTTATGTTTTATTTTATATTAAGCAATAAACTGCGTGATGAAGTAATCCACCAGTAAAATTGCCACCACCTGCATAGACTGAAAAGTAGCAGAGGTGCAAGTTATTCAATGAACTCTGTCCCCTTTTATATAGAACAAACCGTACCTATGTTTTATCTGTTTCTTGAAACCGCTCTAAAGCTATTTTTGATGTGTTTGATAATTGTGTGTTTTTAGTTCCATTTCTATTTTATCAGGGTGAAAGCGTATTCTTAAACCTATCTGTTATTTTTGTTTATTTTGAGTGAATTGAATGTGAATTTCATCCAGAATTGTTATGGCATCCACCTATCCATCCATCCATCTGTCCGACTCAATCCAGTTTGAACATATGTTAATAAACTTTAGTGCACACCTGTGAAGATATGTTTCACATGATTTACACGATGTATACACTACGCCATATACAGTGTGCTAAATGAATATTTACATTTCTAATTTCTGCTTATAGCAACAAAATATGTGATTTCAGTAGAGTTGTGTATATCCACCCATATACAGCAAGAATCAATATGAAATAATGTCTGCTTTCGGCTATTTTGTCGTATTGGCTTGTTATGAAACTATGTGTTACTCAGTCTCAACCTGCCCAGTGACTTGATTCCATAAGGGTGGGGGGGGGGGGGGGGGGGGGGGGGGGGAGTAAGGGAAGAAAGGAAATGAAGGAAAAACAGAAATACATCTACTTAAATTGTATGTAATCATTTTCTGACAATTCAAAAACATTGACCTCGATTTTAATTTGATGTACGCTGTGTGAGTGTGCTCCTGCGTACGCGCACGGATGCTTGGCTGTTTGAGTTCCTGCTTTTGAGTAGGTGAACAGGGCGGGAGTAGCCAGCAGCATGAGGGGCAGCCAGCAGCCATTTCTTGTGCTTGACGGAGCTGTCAGAATGCATCGACTCGGCCCCTCTCTTCCAGGAGCAGAGGGCATGTACTGCTCCATCAGGGAAAGGAAGACTGAGACCGAGGAGGTGTCTTCTTCCGTAAGGACAGACACTTTTGCACAAAGAAAGGTAGGGCGAACTTGCAAACATACAGAATCTGACAATACGAGTGAGTGGAGGGGGATACGCACCCGTGAGCCATCTCTTCTGCTGGTCACGCTAATGCACCTCAGTGTCACACACTGGGACAGGACCTGATGTACACAAGGTGACATCTTCTCCAATACAGAACAAATGCAACCAGACTAAAGTTTGAAAATGTGCTTTGGAAGTCATCCCAAACACTGACAGCAAAACTCTCGTTCATGCCTCATGTCCTGCCCTCGACTTTGTGCTGAAATCGACGCACATGCTTCCAGAGTCAAATCCATCCTCGCTGCAGGCTACTTTCATTTTCCGCCGTGTGCGAAGACAAGAGCAGACCTGCCTGTCACATCCCAAATTATTGTGAGGGAACGTCCTCAACTGCCAACTGACTTCTATCATGTTCTCTGTGTGTATGTAAATGTACAAGACGTTGTATGAATGTGTTCAGTGTACATAGCCAGGCAATGTGTTTATTGTATACAACACTGGGGTACACTATAAAAGAATTATTGAGGGGCCTTTTCATTACAGTAATTACATTTTCCAACTGCCAGATTTTAATTCTTTAAAGGTCAATCATTTCCAATGGCTTATTCAGATGACACTGGCTACATTTAATTTAGTAGATGCATTATTGAAGATGCACTGATCCTGAGAAAAATGTAAAAGGAGCCTAACAAAAACTCTTCTGATCACCAATAACTGAATTTGCAGCCAGTTGTGAAATCCTGTTCAGTCACCAGGCAGACCTGAGTTATCACTGGTAGCATGTCACAACAATAACACGCCACTATCTGTCTCTTGCTTTACGGATGATGTAAACATAACACACTCTGCATGTGTGTGTGTGTGTGTGTGTGTGTGTGTGTGTGTGTGTGCGCGTGCGTGCGTGCGTGCGTGCGTGCGTGCGTGCGTGCGTGCGTGCGTGCGTGCGTGCGTGCGTGCGTGTGTGTACACAAGCTAGGAATGGAGCGGTTAGTCCACCTTCTGATCGTCTCCTTGCCAAAAACTTTGTCTGTTTGTTTATTGTCTTAAAAGATAAGAAAAAAAAAACATAAGAAGTGCCCTACATGCACAAACGCTCAACTTCTTCACAGAAATGTCACCAAACATCTCTCCGGGTCTTCGTCCTGGAGTAACCCGATAAGCTGGAAATGAGCATGAGCATAGAGTGGGTGTAGTCAGTGAGGACACTGGCCTGGTCACAAGAGGACTGAAAATGTCATGAATTCACAATGAAATGGAACTGTAAAATAGAAGCAATTTGAATCTTCTATTCGGTGTTCTCTGTGGAACTTTATTATAGCAAATCAATCTGTGGACCAGCGTTTAACCTGTCAAGGCAACAGAGTGACGAAGACAGTTTTCACTGCTATAATCCAATTTCTGCACACTTTTACTTCATTTGCTTTCATGACAGAGAACTATTGCATAAATAAAAGACATAGACACCAACATATTCCTCTGTCAACTGAACAAAAATGTCACTTTTGTCAAATGTGGAAAAGGAGACTACTCAAGGCTTGAAACCAATTAGAAGCCTTTAACTACACCAAAGGCTCCGTTTACATGACAACGTTTGAAGTGAAAACGCATCGTTTTTCCATTTTCATTTCATTTTCAAGGCAGTGTTTTGAAAACAATGTCTGTTTACACTGAAGCTATAGAAACTGTTGAGTATTGTGCCTTTACATCGTTTGTTTATTTGTTGGAGTTTTCCCATATTACAATACATACATTATGGTGCATTTGTTTTCATATATGTTGCTATTATTAGTTGTACGATTACTTCATGTGACGTAAATACCTACCCGAATGTTGTAATTTTATTCATTTATTTATTTGTCAATATACAGCACTTTACATCTGTTCCATAGCGGGAATCTACTGTCAATATGGCGTCACTGATGTTCTGCGGGTACTATAAAAAAATAAAGACGGTGAACAGGGACGTGTATTTCATGTAATCCTTCCTCAACATGGATGAAGAAGCTGGAGGCGCAACAGAAACACTGAAAACTATGTCGCTTTCATGTTGGACAACTACTGCCTGCTGTTTGTGGGTTTTGTAATGAAAACACACATACATGCTGGCAGAGAACATAAATGTACGGACAGAAAATGTAGTTGGATTGTTATTCTGATTGGCTCTCAACTATAAAACTACCAAGTGCCCGGAGAATATGAACTGGGAGTCATGACATTCTGGAGGCCGCCGTTGTTGTTATTGCAGAAGAAGATATTTACGAAGAGCCATGTTGACCCACACACAGGCAGCGTTTCAGAAAAGTTGCATTTAGCCCAGCGTTTCCCCAGCTTCCAGCAGTTTCGGAAAGGTCCACCTTGGGAGCCTTTTTCCAAAAGTTGCATTTTCAGTGGCTCCAAGCCATGTCGTCATGTAAACAGGGCTAAAGTTCAGTCAAAGCATGTCAAGAGAGATCACTGATCCTCTCAGACCAGCTGGGATCACAGTCTCACTTAAACTATGTTAAATTAAACCGAGGCTCCATTTACTCCACAACAAAAACAAGTGCAACTGCAAAACATTCGTTACATGGGGGGGGGGACTCTGTTTACCAGATACCGGTGGTTTGGATCCACTGCAAATGTAATTTTTTCATACGGGCTCCCAAAGTAGAACTTCTCTGTCCATACAAATGTCAGTTACTCTCCATTTTGTCAATGTACACATACATAATGTTCTCTGCAAACATGTGCGTGTGGTTTCGTTACAAAAACAACCAACGGCCACTCATGGCAATGGCATACTAACTACATCACTGTTAGCGTGTCTGCCGCTGTCGTGTAAACGCAACACTTTTCTTTAACGCAGTCGTGTAAATGGGGCCTGAATGTGGCTGGTAAATGGTACATGCTTGACTTGAATGTGGTTGAGTTTCAGTTTTGTTATGTTGGTTTGGGGGGGTTTTTTGTTTAGTTTTTTTCGCACACACATTTGAATTTCAGTTTTATTTTCGCACACGTGCTTGTCTTGATGATCTTGATAAAAGTCATGGAGCAGCGGATGTGGCATACAGGTAATGCTCTGCAGGAGGGAGAGCTGCAAGGGAGGCCATTCCCTGGCACTTTTTCTCTAAGTTTATTGTGACTACAGCTGAGGTTTTTGTGTTTCTGTTGTTGTTGTTTGGTCACCCTGCTAACTGTTATTACCCTGGTTAGAGCAGGTTGTGTTATAATTGTTGTGGCACCGTGGGTGAGAGGGGTGTGGCAGCTGATGACACCCCTCTGTGTTGTTTTGAGTGTTTGAAAACTTGTTAATAAAGATCGGGATCTACATACCAAGTCAAAGTCTCAGGCATCCATTCATTGCACGCCCTGTTGGTGCTATACTAATGAAAATGCACACTGTTTTTGTGAGAGTTTAAACAACTTATATCAACTCCAGTTTTTGATCCATAGAATGGCTGCATGACAGTTAAGTGGCCTTATTCCTGAATACAACACACAGGGCCTGATCAACTATAAGTTTACATATATAAAAACAGGTGCAAACATGATATTGTGTACACAAACTATCACTCTACATTTAGTGCAAACAAAATATTGGACATGTCTCCAAAGCCACGCAAAACACTGGGAGGCGTATATTAACAGTTGAATTCACAACACACTTTGTGATTTGAAACCCTCTTCACATGATGTCAATCATGGCGTTACAAAATCACCTGCAAAAAAAAAAGAGCAATCCGTTTAGTTGAGCGTGCAATTTAGCATGCTTCATGCAGGATATACTGTTCGTAAATCAGGCTCTAACTCGCTGAAGAGACAAAGGTTTCTGCTGCCGAAAGTTGTTGTACCACTTAATTAACTGTGTCCCCAGACTTTGCACTGTTATGAGGCAAAAGTCAAAGATGCAATTAATGACCTTAAATTGAGCTGAGTGAACTTTTTTTCAGACTCCCATTGTGTAAATGAGACCTCAATTACCAGAAGCTGTGTAGGAGGGGAAATGCCCCCTTCAAGAACTGAACTATAATAAAGAATCTTTAAATATATATGTGTGTGTGTGTGTGTGTGTGTGTGTGCGTGCGTGCGTGCGTGCGTGCGTGCGTGCGTGCGTGCGTGTGTGTGTGTGTGTGTGTGTATTTTTAAACTACAGTCTACCCAGTGGTAATTCAGCTTTATCTATAAAACAATACCAGTTAGTTCAGCATTCACTTGCATTATTCCATTAAGTATTATCTATTTTGGTAGTATTTCTAATTTGAGCTTCCATTTAAAATGCATTGACATGAAAATGGACAATGTCATTACACAGGCAGTTATGAAAAGTCTACTGTGTGTGGTGACAGTAATATGAGACAGTAGAAATAAGGAGACATATCAAAAAGTTCCCCCAACTATTGCTATAAAGAACATGGACCTATAATATGAATATTCATGTGACATTAACACCTGCAGGTACAGATAGGAGCTTTGCTCCTGAAAGACGCAGTATGGCATTTCTTTGGGGGTTTTGATTACTCCGAGATCAAATGATGATTGAGCAACAGTAGAGAAGCAACAGACCTCATCGAAATAATTCCAGCACGGCACACACACACACACACACACACACACACACACACACACACATGTGAGCACATGCTCTCACACAAATGCACAGCACAATCCTGTATCTTTTGTTGTTTTATTCTAATTGTGCGTTCCTGCATCTTGCCCGGTTTATTTACAGAAAGCGTAACAAGGCCATTGGAGGCAATTATACAAAGAACGTTCTCCAAACCCATCGTCCAGGCGGAGGAATCACAGAAATATTTATCCTGTTTGAAAGTTTAGGAAGGAGAGAAAGGGCCTTGGCACTAAACCCTTTAGTGAGGCAAGGGGAATGAAAACCTCCAGTGTAAAAGGACCTATTAGTCTCAGGACATGGGCATTAGCATGATAGTAGACTTATCCTCAGGGCTGAAGGGGAGGGACGCTGTCTGTACGCTTTCAGCTCGCAAGGGGAGGGGGGTTCCTATACATAGACACACACATACACACAAGCTCAGAGAAATGCAAAGTGGGGCCCTATACAGAGCGTGAGGCACACCAGCGACTCAGTAAATAAGGAGGAGGAGGCAGCGGGGAGGAGAGAGGGCGGTTCGGGAATTGAAGGAGGCTGATGGAGAGAGAGAAGAATTAAATTTGCTCACAACAGACCAAGAAGCGTAGAACCATTAAAATATGTAAGGAGCAATTTGTAAAACTGCAAGGGACAACAATACATGAAAAAGAGGTTTATTCCTTTTTTTGTGTATCAGTCAGTTCGAGCTGCAAATGTTATGCGTGAACAAGTGAACTGTAATTCATTGCAGAATAGTGTAATAGGGGGCATTTGAATTGTATTTCTGTAGTCTGCTGATGCTCAATATGTCTGGATAATCATCAGAAGGAGAGGATAAGACAGGTGATGCATGAAGAGAAAATACCAAAAATGGAAGGAGTTTACCTGTGTGACACATGTTCACACATCAACAGTAGGTTTTGAGAGAAAAGGTCCTCTCAGGAAAATCCTGAGACATCAATACCGCAAGTACACAAACAGTCGGAGTAATACGTAATTTGATGTGACGTATTCCAAAAAACATCTAACTGAAAATGTGGGTGTGTGGGCGGCAGATGAGGAGAGTTCCCCCCCCATCCGGGGTCACAAAGGGCAATTAGGTACAAAGCGTGTGTTGATGTAGTGTAAAGATGGAGGACACACAAGCGACTCATGCAGGGAGATGGCAACAAGTGTAGAGAATGAACCTCATTGTGTGTCCGTTACAGAGATGCTGAGCGTGGTGGGGCAGGGGTGTCTAAAACTCACAACAAAACTAAAAGTGCGTGCCGGCATTGAACTGTGCTGCGACTAAACAATCAGCAAGCCGAGGGGGGGGGGGGTCTCGGTTACACGGAGGAGACACTTTCAGCGAGTCCCTGAAAATATGATAAATGGGCTGATTAATGACAGCATTCAGAGTTAGGAGACAAGGCAAGACGTTGAGGGATTAGTCTATAAGAGTCAATATTAGTGTTGGTGGCATTAGGAAAGCCCTGTCTGGTTAAATAGAACTGGGAATAAAGCGTTTCCAGCTGATGTCAATGTTTGAACAACGATTCTAATCATTTGCACAGAGATGAAGTTTGTCTTGGTTCATCAAATAGATTGGGCACTGATGTGGTGACAACAGGAAAGTGAGAGAGGAAAAGAGTCGACTAAATAAACCACCGGGGTAGAAAGTACTGAGTACCAAACTTGCAGATGAGAAACACTATTGCGTACATTTATACTTGGGTACATGGGTACGTTTGGGTAGCGTTTTGCAGTGACCTGTTCAGACACTTTTTATTTTCTAATGCTCCAAATTCCAATGAATCCTTGTTTCTACATTATGATATGATCCTGCTTTGTTTTTCCAATGACCAATAACTACACCATCCATCCGACTTCCCATCATTACACCTGTTACTGGGTGGGCTATATTGTGAAGAAAGAAGATATTTTTCTCAATGAAAAGGTAAAAGAGGTGAATGTCAGAAAGAAGACAAAAAAAATAATGTAAAAGGATGCCAGCAAGTTTGCTTTTTTTGCATTATCAAATTATAATACATTGTGGAAGTCTTCAAATTGTTGTTGACAATTTTCAGCTTGAGCAAAAAAATACATTATTGAATTGATTATTTAAATCAAGAATACTGGGGCTAATATGATATGATACCAGGATAACTGTTTGCTTATGTGCAAATGCATCATAAATGGAATGACAGGGGGTTTTACGACATTCAAGATCACTGGCCAATTAGTTATAATGGGAAATGTGTTACATTTTACAATTTGTCCTCCTGAACTGTCCTCCAAAGACACGACGCCTGTCTTCAGGGAACACTTACCCTTGGATTTTAGGGTGTCTCTACATCAGAGGTGTTACTCTATTCGGAAAGTGGTCATAATGTTTTTGGCTGTTAGGTGTATTTGCTGCTTTGACCTACTTCACGTTGCATATTATCAGCATGTTTCTGTTGTTGGTGCAACGAAGCAATCTACGCTAAACATACACTGTTCTTTGGTTTGTTTAGTCAGTTTATACTGAGATTATAAGCACAGATTAAGGTATCATGACCTTCATGTTTCAGCACAAAAGTGTTTACACCTGAAGAGAGGCCTACTGGAATTGACACTGGCCAATTACTGCTCAAAGCAAGCCAGAGGTTTATTGTTTCTTTTTTTATAGGAGTTTATAACAGTGACAGTATATACAACTAGGTTTAAGAGACTTTGTTTGTAGATGTAAAAAAAAAGAAATGTTTTAGTTGAAGAAAAAGTTGTCCATAAGGGAAAAAAAAAACATAGATGCATAACTGAAATTGGTGGCAATAATGAGTTCAAAGATAATGAGAGATTCATGCCAGCCTAAACTCATCCAGCTGCTACGGGTGCATCCCAAGCTTCTCCCAAACCAACCAAGAGATAAACGCTCTCCTATCCAGCATGTCCTGGGCCAAACCCTGGGCCTCCTCCCAATTGGATGTGCCTGCTGGTTGACTAATGGGAGCAATCAGAGGACGTCCTAATCTTGAGCACAAAACTTTCCCTATGAATTTTTCACACTCAGAAAACCCCCCAAAAAATAGCTCAAACTTGGATTAGTTTGAACAAAGACGAGCCCAGTGGTGCATCCAGGCCCATTCTCTCAGGAGTTTCCATGTTCTCCATCAGCCTGGTTCACTCCAGGTGCTCCAGCTTTCTGCCACAATCCTGAATGATGATTGTAAATTAGAACGCTGGTGTGCATGTTTGACTGTGTGTCTCAGTGTTGACACTGAACAATGTGACTCCAGCCCCCAGCAGCATTGCATTTCATATATTATCAACATCCAATAAAGGTTCTGAGTGTTCAGTCATCCCTCCTCTCTCTTGGGCTGCAAACAAATTAAAAAATACTCTCATGGTGAGATGAAGCAGTGGGTGGTCAGTCGAGAAAGCAGAGAGAGACAGGGACAGATTTTGCTGCTGTAGAGTCTAAAATCAGGAGTTTGGATGATCACGTTTTCAAAGAAGTTACTTCTAATAAAGCAGTTTATATGTAGCAGTTTGCAAGCTTAGAATTGAATATTTAAACTTAACATTGGTGTGATATGACAGTCTCAGATGTATATATCTTAAAGGCCAGCTTGGTACCTGCAGCGCCGGTGGAGCAGATAGTTATAGTTATTGTTCAGTGATGGACTGAAGTCTGATGCTGTTTGAGGGACAAATAAATATTTGATTTAAGTGACATAAACTATTCCTTCATTACCACATTTACATCCAAGCCAATGTTCTTGTAATGGTCTTTTAATATATATTACACGTACACACTAAAATTGAATCCTGCATCAGTCCATTCAAAATGTAATGCAAATGCGTCGTCTGAATTTTCACGCAAGTAAAGTTCAAACACAGTATAAACCTGAGACTCAAAACTCAGGATGTGACATTTCTGAAGTTAAACATTCTTTCAACATATCTTAATACTAAAACTATTTTATATTTTATGTACATTCTTAAAACTGTTGCTGAGTCTCAGCTGGTAAAATAACATTACACCAATACCTCATGCAGTAAATTACATTTTGATTTAAAGATTATACAGATACTTCAAATACTTTGTTTACTCAAACATCCCTTAAAGGTTTAATGTATTTAAAGTATGCCTCCTCTCTATGACAGAAGCTTCCTTTATATAATAAATAGTAATTTTCTATACCAAAAACAGAAATTCAGATGGTATTGCGGTACTTCAGAATGTCCTCAACAAAATACAAACAGCCCTGATGGTTGATTTAAATGAAGAAACACAACTCGTATAGCTCTGTTGTCATGTAATTAAAATCCCTTCCCTGCATAGATCTGAAAAAATAGACACACACACACATCAGCTGTGAAGACAAAACTAGTGGTAAGAAATTTTTACCTTCTGTGTATGCAAACTCACCATGCGGGTGTACGAGTCACACTACAGGACAGCAGGTAAGTGAGGCACAACGGCACGTAAGTTGCTCAGAGTATCTGTTCTACAAGTGTTTGCATACACACACTGTTCAGACAATGGCAAAGTGGCACCATACAGTAGTGTGTGTGTGTGCGTGCGTGCGTGCGTGCGTGTGTAGCGGTATCCCTATAAGACAGAGGGAATATGCTTGGCCCGCCTACAGCTGTGATGAATGGGTCTGAGGCTTTGTACCACAATGCCCCTCACTTCATTACTGTCACATGGAACAGATGGTGCCTTTCACCGGAGCATCACACGTACGTACACTCTCTCTCTCTCTCTCTCTCTCTCTCTCTCTCTCTCTCTCTCTCTCTCCCTCTCTCTCTCTCTGTTTCTGGGGATGCCGTCGTGATGTGATGTACACGCACACACGCACAGGGGACAAGCAGGCTTAATGAATTCCACACCACATGCAGCTTCTGCACTCAGCTGAGGCATTAATTCACAGATCTGAAGAGCAACCAAATAAGAAATTAGATCATGAGTATGAAATGTTAAACAAACCAAAGAGAGGGTAATTGAATGAAGCTGGGAATAAACAGACCACTGTTCCATTCTCCAAATGGAAAATTGTCTTGGTACTTGGCAATCCTAATTTGCCAGCACAGCAACACAATATCGCAGGATGTTTGAGGGAAAACAACAATGTGTTTGTTTGTTTGTGTGTGTGCGTGTGTGTTTATGTTTGTGCATCAGGCCCTTCGGGACGCAGCAGGTTACACATATTTTGTGTCAGCTGCACTCAGTGAAAGGTGAACACACTTTGATGGAATGATGGGGGAATAAAATGAAGCCAATCATAAAATGTTTAAAAAGACAATTGATAAAACACTCGTTTTCACAGTAAGGCGAACATCAACTATACCTTCAAGCAGCTGAGCAACCAAATCGCACATTTGTCTTTTTCTTCTTCTTCTTCTTCATCGCCCTCAAAGTATTCAGGGCCTGTGGCTATGTGTCATATTTGTGAAGGCCCACTGACTATCTGCTTCTTCCAGACATGAAACCTAATTCTCCCTTCAAACCTGACCACTATCCCACCCTTTCCACTGGGGTCACACATTAACAAGTCTCCACTCACTCAGCCAAACGGGAACTTCCCTGGAGCGGATAAATGTGTTGGGGGAATGCAGCACAAGCCAAGTGAGCAGAGCTGCGGGTTGAAGACGTGTGAGGAAGCAGGACGACGGTGGCTGGCGAGGTCGCCTCCGGTGCATAAATATGGTTGTACAGTAGAGGATTTACATACTGAAATGCAAAATGCTTTACATAATGTAATAATTCTTCCTGCCGATGATGTGACTTGGTACCAACTCAATAAAAGTTTGGATCAGAAGCGGCACAATGCCGTAGAGGTTAATACTAATTGTTCTCTATGTTTTTGTTTTTTTTAACATGTTCTTACAATGTGAAAACTTGCGAAAACTCTTCTTAATTCAGATTCTCTTCACCCAGCATTACCTGGAAATAGATGGACAGATGAAAGGATGGATGGACTTAACAGTCGAGGTCTCAAACTGAACACTCTCTGTTGGGCCAAACCAGTAAAATAACAGAGATAATAACTAGTGGTGCGACATGATTAAGAAAATTGAGCTTTGTCACTAATTCACCTTAATTGATCACATTTTAGTAATTGAGACGCAACATTTTTTGGTCCAAACTTTTTTAAGGTAGTTAAATGATTCAATAGATAGACTTGCATTATGTTTGCACAAAAAAATAAATCTTCTCCATTTATCTTCGAACAAAAAGATTTGCCGTATCTCAAGTGGAGTGATTCTCTTCATCTCTTTCTCTTTTAAAACTCTCTGTTGATGAGGGTCTGGGGTGGCAAGAACTCGGACTCGGGTCTGGCAGTGTTGTAAGTTAACATTGGATCCATATGTATTTTTACCGGTGTCAGAAAAAAGTGCGCACACACACACACACACACACACACACACACACACACACACACACACACACACACACACACACACACACACACACACACACACACACACACACACACTCTTCTTCTAGGCAAGGACTAACCTATTGTTCCTTGTTCATCGGCTTATTCCTTACTAACTTCCTTCAGCAGACTATGGTGTCTTATTTTTCCCCTCATACTTCTTCGCACTTGTTTTTGGTTCAAACTGTGTCTCACCTGCCCCAAGAACGAAGAATAGGGCAGTAACTTCACAAACACGCAGTCTTGAAGGGCAAAGGTCACCAGGTTACACACTGGGCTTTCAAGTTACACCTGCCAAAGAGCAGGAGTTGTAAACACCATCTTCCACCTCAGCACGCACACGCACACACACACACACACACACACACACACACACACACACACACACACACACACACACACACACACACACACACACACACACCATCTTGTCCCCACTATCTAACTGAAAATCAGAGCCTGTGATACAGAGACAGAGAGCACACGCCACACCGCGCCCAGTCCAACCTCTATCTCTAAATGGAGCGACTCCAGACAACATGGTCCCACTATTATCTTATTGGTTTAACATTAAGCAAACTGTGGCAGCACACCAGACCACCAGTTATTGGTTCCTCTTTGCTTTATCATATTTCTGTTTACTTTCCTGTCCTTCTGCTATCTTTAAGGGAGCTATTAAAGATGCATCTCTCCTGTTTACAAGTGAGCACAAAGTAGATAGTGAGTACCTGTGCATGTCTATGTGTGTGCATATCTGGTTATTTTTTTACTAAAATGAGGTTAGAAAGAATGGAAGAAAGGTCAATTTTGGCAAACAATAAGGAGAAGTGTATTTTATCAGTCGCACGAAGGCTTTCTTTTTAGAGAGAAGCCTTGTCACACAAACTTACAAATGGTGCATCTCGTCTCTTTATTTCAATCTACCTGCACACACGAGTTTAACAACAATACCTGATTGAATCAACTTTTTTGGGGGGGGACTATTAGTGGAGTAACTGGTCCCAGTGGGCAGCAGATGCAGAACAACCTTCTCACCGTTTAACAATAGGCCCAAATCCATGCTGTCCATCCATCTGTATTTGTCCAATACAGTAAAGAATCCCTGCAGGAAAACCAACTGGCATTCTTTTGTTGTCTATTGTGAAGAAACTATCACAGGAATGGATCACTAGGAAGACAATCCAACCTAATTCTTTGGTGCCAAAGCCTAAAAGAGGCCAGGAATGGACTGTGATTGATCGGAGAACAAATGGACCAGATTCTCGCTGCCTGGCTTCCTCTGTACAGACGAGCATCTGAAAAGCTAACCGAGTTAATTTCCACAGCCGGTGACTCCATCCCTGTCGAAACCTGATGGACTAGCTGGCTCCAGTGGGTGGCTTTTCGTAATGACCCGGGATGCAAACATGCTACTGCTGCTGGTGTTGCTGCCATCTTTGATTTAAGTGAATGTGGACCCCCCAGTAGAGGCGAAAGCGCATCACACATTCCTGTGTCTACAAGGAGATTGCTTATCATTGCTGTGACACTGGGAGCCTACAGGTCAAATAGACACACGTTTCCGGCCATATTCGGAATGGCACAGCTCTTATATCGACTGGTCAGATTTGTGGATTTCAGCAGACTGATGCTAAAGTAATAGAGTATTAGCTAAAGTCATTGGTTATATTGTGTGATTAGAGCTGAATAATCTAAAGTTTCTGAGGTGGAGCCTGTCATAGCATGAAAAACACCAAATGCTCCCAGGCTTTTGTGAGGCATCAGGATTTGCACTAAATGTCTTTACAAGTTTTATGACTTCACCAGCCTGAGTAGCAATACACACAATTAAAAGGATTGCATTAAAATTTGTTTTTACACTGAAGGGTAGCCTCACCACTCCAAACCTGGTTCAATACAGGCTTTTACAATCAGTTCTCTCACAACTTAATCTATTATAAATGGAACTAAAAATTCCTATATTAACATGAGGGACTCCATTTTCAGTTTTTAAGAGTTTCTTGACATTTGCCTTTTGTAGCTCCACATTGTGACAATGGAATGGAGGTTCAGTACAGTTTATTAACCGTTAATGGAGCAAGTAATTATATATGGACAATTCCAGCTTTTTCTTGTTGCTTTAAAACTAATTGTTAAATGTTAATAACAGCCACAGAACACATTTTCAGATTTAAAAGAAAAACAGCATGAAATATAATTTTGGATCATTTTAACCTTCATTCATAATCCTTAGTTATATTTTCTCGGACTGACCCCTAAATATCACAAATTTAAGAAACAATGTCTTCAAGTGCTCTTTAACAAGTGATGAATTTGTCCATTTAAAGCAGTATGTATTTTGATTATAAAGGTTGACTGTATACATCCAACCATCTTCTGTACCGCTTTATTTAACTTTTAATGATGGGTGGCTGATAATGGGTAAAGGCTTGGTACACAAACAATAACACAATATAGAGTCATCAATTAACCTCAAACATATGCTTTGGACCAACACTAGACAACAGAGTACATTGAAAAACCCATGAACAGGAAGAACATTCAAACTCCATACAGAAAGGCTCCCATGCCTCGAGTCATACTGAGATGCTTAGTTTGAAAACAAAAACCTCACTTCTTTCAAGCATACATCTTAAAACAGACATATAAAAGATTGTCTTGAGAGTAGGAGTAGGAGCTTGCGCAACTTAGAATAGAAACATTTAGATTTTAGCTCTGTACACTATTATAGCCTATTTTCATGACATCAAAAATCAGACATCTTGAGGAGCATTGCATGTGGATAAACAGACAAACGGGTAATTTGAACATGCCTCTGCCCATATACGACTTGGTAAAGCCCCAGCCTGGACTCTGCTCAGACAGGGACAATAGGGGTGGATGAAGGGGTGAAGAGGAGAAGAAGTTCCTTCCTTTATTGCCCCCAAAGACCCAGGAGTGGAGTCACTCGTGTGCAGTAAAAGCCGCTCGACACCTGCCTGAATGTTGACTTAAAATCTTTATCACTGATATCTAATCGCTGAGCTTCTTCCCCCTGATAAATGGGCCCATGTTGGAATTTTCGCCCTCCAACTAAAAGACATGCTAAACACAGGTGTGTGTGTGTGTGTGTGTGTGTGTGTGTGTGTGTGTGTGTGTGTGTGTGTGTGTGTGTGTGTGTGTGTGTGTGTGTGTGTGTGTGTGTGTGTGTGTGTGTGTGTGTGTGTGTGTGTGTGTGTGTGTCAGACAGGACATATGTGCTGACCTATTCACATATGGCTGACATGGTTAATGCTTAAGCAGGTATAAGTGTGTGTGTCTTTGTGTTTCCATGTGAATCCTGTATAGGATGTGAATCTGGACAGGAAATAAAGAGGAAAGAGTAAGAACAACGTTGCATAACAAGTTGTGGTTAGCAGTGCACTAACCTGTTGCCACATGCCCTCAATTGTAAAGGAAAAACCAACAGACATGCACAAAAATGACATGCTTTTTATGCTCATAAGGAGGGTAATTAAACTGGATGAATGCAGTGAGTCACTTCTTTTAGTCCTTCAATATTCTTTGTGACTGTCCAAGAAATGATTGTGACGTTTTCTTTTATCGAGGAGAGAAGAAAAAGAAAAATAGGAGATGTTGAATGCTGAAAGCAAGCTGACGGTTTTCTTTAGATCAATAACAATGATAGGCCTTTTCGGGTGCTCTGTGCGAAGTGAGACGCTAAGATCTTGCACACTTCAAAGTGTTAGGATTACACCCTTTGCTTCTGCTAATCCCAGGAGTCAGATGACAAGAGCTGCCGGTCCTGTTTGCTCACAATGACGACATTGATCAACAAGTAAAAAAAAAAAAAAAAAGCCCAGAGGGAAGAAAGCAACACGTTCTCTATCTGAGAGGCTAAATATTGGCTCTGAGGTCTATCACTACATTCAAGAGGTAAAGAAGAAGGTGTTGAACTGAACCATGATGTTAAAAAAAAAGACTGGGGACAAGAAACTACAAGCTACTTAGTGTCAATTTGGAGGTAGAGTGGAAACATAGGTCATGTTTAAAGAGGGGCAGCCATTGTTTTACATCATGCTGAGACAATGAGGCTTTGCAAACCTCACAATGACCTGACAGTGGCGTGGGTGTATGCGTGGGTACGTGGGTGCGTGGGTGCGTGCATTCGGACTCTATTCTGTCAACATTTCAATTGCACACTCATATGGAAACCTTGGAGAAAAATCCTTTAGTTTTTAAGCAAATATTTGTTTTAAGGGGAGTCTAAAGTACATGAGACATGTGGGGTAATTTTAAAGAATGAAATTCAAGGTTGCATATTGTTCCACATATATTAGGGACCAAAGATGTGGGTTCAGTCAAAATTTATGAAACACATTTAAAAACAATTCTTTTTTTTAACTTAGGGCTGCAAAAAAAAACAGTTTGTCTAATTCAACTGGGGCCAAAGGTCAGCTTTGGGCAGCTCTTATTTGATAGTGGAGTCTATTCCAAAACTTGGCGGCACAAACACAGAACGATCATGCACGATCATCATAGCTTGTTTATATATATATATATATATATATATATATATATATATATATATATATATATATATATATATATATATATATATATATATATATATATATATATATATATATATATATAACTTTGATCCTCTTTCCTCTTACAGCAGATGATTGACTGATCTCTTTGCTCTGGATTATAAAGCCTAGTTAAATAAAACAAACTTAAGAATTTTGAAACCAGACTCAACAAATGTATTTAGACACAAATGCATCACGGATGGCTGCTCAGTGATCGACCATGTTTGAACACGTAAAATACATCATCAAATGTTCAAACTCTGTGGTGGAATACAAACTATTACTCACGATCTTTTTCTGATGCTGCGTATTTTGTGTGTTCAGTTTTGAGGTACATGTGTTTTAGTGTCTTTATGTCACGTTTCAGGGGCAAATATTTAACTTTTCATCACCATGTTGATTATGAACTTGTTGCCTTTTGGTGATAGATTCAGGAGAAAAGTCATTGAGTGTTTTCGCATTTTAACCGCAGATGTGGTTTTTCTTCAACGGTAAATAAGGAAATGCTCGTGTTGGTGAGATTAAGCTGTGGACAACACATTTATACTATTTATACACTGAAACTAATCTGTCCGTCCTACTTTTCAGAAAGATTATTGTCTGTGATCCATCGCCATTTGACAAATTTCACATTAACAGTCAACCAGGTTTCAAATCACAAGACGGGCTGCAGCCCACCTCCCCCTCACTCTGGTCACCTACACGGAGGCTACGTGATTAACCTCTCAGTGCTGCTGTACTAAACGCTCACAGTTCCTGCAACCTGTTGACAAATCTCCCAGCAGATCAACAGAAGCTCCTTCATTTCTATATCTTGATTTTTTTTTTCATATTTTCCTCTCTCCTTGGTCAGCTGCCGATCCGAAACGGTTCAAACCCTGGAAGGTAGACTTGTCAGCTGACTCTCCTCCCTGTGTCACACAAACATATTCACACTGACTGAAGTTAGGATTAAAGGGTCACTGTGAAACAACTATAGAGACTTCTGTTCCCATTAAAGTCAATGCGGATCCTGTATACTGGAGATCGAGCCAATAAGTTAGTGCAAGTCAACATCTTTTTCTTGAAATACAATAAGATGATTTAATTTCATTGCAAAACTCGTAACTTAAATCTGAGAGTAATGTTCTGCTGTTGCTATGGCCTCTTTCACGGCATTGCATACAGCTTCTCTATAGCTTCTTATCTGAATGTTAAGGATGACCATTAGGGCACTCGTCATTAATTTTATTACAGGCTTGCCTAAAATAAATCACTCTCCTTGTAGTCTGGCACAAATTACAGCTTTACAATGTTTGACTTGAATGTCTCTTCTGAGACTTTATGGCATTGTTTAATTGCACCAATGCAGCTTAATTACTTTCCTACCCACGACTGACACCTCTGCATTATCGCCTGTCCGCGATTGTTTACATTCTTATCTCCAAATAATGCAATAAAAAGGACTGCGCAATTAGAAATTAGTCATTTAGATTGAACCCATTATGAGAAAGCCCACCAGCAAAAGCAAGTGAGGACACACACACACACACACACACACGCAACTCTTAAAACGGCCATCAGATAGAAGTGCTCTATAAACAATAGAAGCAAAAGGGCTGCTGCAACTGCAGAGAGCCACAGATGGGCCCGCCGAGGGGATGCAGACTCATACTGATAGCGGATGACTTGTTAAAAGAGAAAAAAAACAAGATAAAAGGGACTGATGGAAGACCTCCAACAAACAAGGCCACACAGGATCAGCCACATTCTGCTAATTTATCTGACCCCCGACTCAGCTCATGTTTGCGTTTGTTTTCTTGAGGATGGGGCACAACTAAACAGTGATGGCTGTGAGCTGACCCTCTGCTTTCCTTGAGAAGATTGTCCGATTGCATTTATTTCAAATACTGGCACACAAACTGTTCATTCCCTGGCATGAGTGAAAAAGGCTGAAATGGGATTACACAGTAACTTGTCTTCATCTTAGTCCTCTACCTTTTTTTTCCTCCTTTCCGAGTCCTACTCCGGACCTGGCCCCATCTTTCAGGTCTATAAAGCCACACTGATGAGCCTGACTGGCCCTGGCTCTTAGGGCCAGTAATAATCTCTCTTTAGGAGGCTGAGAGGGTGAAGTGAGCCATAAGAACCCTCTCTGTCAGCTTTAACCTGCCAGCAGAAAGAAAAAGTCATAATTATAGTATTCTCTCTGGCTGGATTTAAATAAAGCTTTCTGGCTGGGCCCCTATAGACACACACTCTCTATTGCTCGCACACACACTTCAATAAAGAGGCACTAATCAATCAGGGGGTTCCCCTTGCACAGCTTCATTGGAGCCCCCATCTGAAAGAAGAACTGACAGCCCTCAACCTCCCAGCATTGTCAGACGAGACTGATTAGGCTTCTGACTGGCTACCTCAGCCACCAGCTAGAAAAGCAGGGAGGTTAAAGGGTCTCCATTTGAAATCGACAAGCACTGAAAAGTTGTAGACACCTGCTTTCTAAAGTGATGCTTGTCTCTATGGTTCTATCCTCCTTTTTTGTGATTTGCAATTTGAGGGCAGAACAGGAGTGAGGGAGAGAGATGTTTGAGGGAGTTTTTTTTTTTTTTTTTTTTTTAAAGGGGGTGAGTGGGGTGCTGTGTGTACGTGTGTGTGTGTGTGTGTGTGTGTGTGTGTGTGTGTGTGTGTGTGTGTGTGTGTGTGTGTGTGTGTGTGTGTGTGTGTGTGTGTGTGTGTGTGTGTGTGTGTGTGTGTGTGTGTGTGTGTGTGTGTGTGTGTGCGTGTGTGGCTTAAGTTTTGAAGGGGGAGCTTGGCTGTGGGCCCAAGGCTGGAACAAAGAGGGGACACTCTTTACATGCATAGCCAGACAGAGTAAACCGGCCAGCAGCGCTGCCAGTAAATACAAGGCACAAAAACAGAGTTGGAGAACGGGACATGGGCAAAAAAAAATAAAAACATTTTAAATTAAATATTAGACTAACCCAACAATCATCCTGCTCCACCTCCAAAACTTTTGATTCTCCATGTTTGGATAAAATGAGAAATGTATTGGGTAGCATGTTTATAAGGCATTAAATGGCACAAACTGCTCAGATTTTATTGTGTTTGCATTCAATATGGAGCTGTGTGGCCGTGGGTAAACGGAAGCTATCCCTCCGCAAACACCCACAGGATGAACAAATACAGGCAATTAGTGCAGCACAGCAACAGTGGGACAGGTGGACCGCGAGGCGAGATGAGGAGACGGGAGGACAGACAACAACCACAAGAGAGGAGCAATTTTATTTATGAATGTACAACACAACTTATTTTTTATTTCAAAAAGGTAAAAAAAAATCTTTTTTTAAAATCACCGTATCAGTAGACTGGGTTTACCTGAAAGCAAACCGATCAGGCATTATAGCTCTTTCCCTGTAAGATGTTGTGCGTTATTAACAACTGTATCTCCTGGCCTGAATGGTAAAAGAAATTCCTCAGTGCCATGACACTTCACAGGAAGGAAGGCCAGGATTGACGTCCATCACTTTTAAGACGGGCCAGTAGTTTCCCTCTCTTTTATGCTTTCCTTTTGCCCACAAATACAATCAGCATAAAGGTCTGCAACGATTTTGCCCTTTAAAAGGAGAGCCACTCCATCAATGACGGACAATAGTATATTCTGACAAAAAGTCTGAGGGCGTTACGCCACCCCGCCATCACCAGGTTCCCCTTCCATACAACCTCTGCTGGTGACTGGTAAATGCCACTTTCAATCTTTTTCTTCTCTCGCCTCTTTCCTTTTCACTCCTGCTTTTCCTTGCCCTCAATGGGTGTGTTAAGTATTGTGCGTTCTGGTGGGGGCGGTGAGTCAGTCAGGATCATCAAAAGCAGGCCAAGCCTTTGGCCAGATCAAAATAATTAACTGGAGAGGTCACAAGCTAATGAAATGAAATGGTGGGCTGAAAGGAGCCCCTAAATGGTGCTCACTAATCCTCCCTCTACCTTGTTTTAGGGAGGGGGGCAGGACTCTAAGCCCGGGCATCCCAGCTGATAATAGTGTGAGGGGTGCAGGGAGACCTGCGACTATGGACTTGTATGTCAATGTGTGTGTGTGTGTGTGTGTGTGTGTGTGTGTGTGTGTGTGTGTGTGTGTGTGTGTGTGTGTGTGTGTGTGTGTGTGTGTGTGTGTGTGTGTGTGTGTGTGTGTGTGTGTGTGTGTGTGTGTGTGTGTGTGTGCGTGCGTGTGTGTATGTGTGTGTGTGTGCATCTGTGTCATCTCATATATTTTGACATTTTTTTATTATATTGCTATATTGCAGCTTTTACATAATCTCATGTCATTAGAAGTGAGCGGCCTATGACTGGCAAATATCCCTTTAATATAAGATGAGGACACTTTATTATGTTTATATCAAAGATTTTGTAGTTTGTGGTTTTCTTGATGAAAATGACTTATTTAGTCAGCAAAATGAGGTGCAACATTTTTTTTCAAAATTGCCTGGAATGGACAAAATGGAAATTAATAAAGAAACTCGTAATTTCCCTTGCAAAGCAAACAAAACAAGATCAAAGAGGATTGTAAAACTGTTACCGACAAATGTAGGTCATAGGTCTACTAATAAATGTGTTTTTAGGGCTGTAAAACCAGACGTATCAGACAAAACCGACTGCGGTTTAACATTACAGAACAACCTGTTTCTAATTTCTTTTCTTATCTTAATCCTGTATGCGCTTTCATGTTTCTGTTCAAAGTGCTTCCACACAAACCCTTCACGACCAGAAACAAGTCCACACTTTGCTTTGACACCAAAAAGAAGACGCGTCCATTGTGTCACGCAGAGATATTCACAAGACATATAAAAGAAAATATCTAAGTGTCCTACTGTCTGTCTGAATCAGACAATGGAAGAATGAAGCATGTGATCTAAAGCTGAGGGCGAAAGACATGTCAGAGACGGATGAAGCCGCAGTGTGTCACTAAGAACGAGCTCTCCGGGGGCGAGCTCCAACCTGCTCCGGACCCCGGGACATGACATTCGAGTGTGTGTTTGTGTGTTCAGGGAGGGCACACCGCTTGTTTAAGTGAAGAAGAGAGTAGAAAAGTGTCTTTCAAGGTTAGAGGTGTGACCCATGACATGCGGGCAAACACTAAATGTGCGCGTCGGCCCGCGCATTCATCACCAACATTAATACACCACCACGCATTGTTGAGTGAAGGAATGCACCTGATTCTTTTTGAAAACATTCATGAAAAGCAATTTAAAATCACACAAAAGGACTAAAGCAAACACAAACACATCCAGCCCACTTGTATTTTTTTAACCCTTTCTTCTTTGATGTCTCAACATCTTGTAGTATCACAAGGACAGTATGGGTGAGGTCCTAATGACCTCCCAGCTGCTCGAAAAGGGAGGATACATACGGCCGATAAATCTAAAATGCACTGAATTGTTAACAATGCGAAAGTGTGTATCTCAGCCAATAGTAGCTCCAAAAGTTGCTCAGACTAATGTCACTGAGCAAGAAATGCAATTTCCCTGATGGCCACAAGAGACTGGATCAAAGTTCGACTCAAAGTTTAACTGTCACCAAGATATTATTTCACTGAGCAGAAGTTTTGATTGAAAACATGTGTATTTTGCATTGTTCTTGCACTGTAATTCATAAACCTTGACCTTCATTTCTTTTAAAGGCATCACTAACTTTATCCATATTTAGTAACTTGTGCATTTCTTCAAATTTCTTTTGAACACATAACGGCATAAATCAAAAGTAAACTAACATATCTAAGCAAAACACTGAACACATAAAGCTAGTGCAAGTTTTCAAAACACATGTCCAGTGCTTCCAGTATGGCACATGTGAGGTACTTAATAATATAACATACAAAAGGATAGTTATACTGAATGGCATGCTGCCAATAACTTACAGGAATCCAGTGAGGGGTTTAATCAATTTTCAGACTTTTTAAGTGAAACATTGTGAAATATGTGTGTTTTTTTGGTCAGTGTAATGCTTTATAGCTAACTTTACCATGTGTAAATGGCACAAGGGACTGTTTTACACTGACTTTAAAGTACTAGAATATCCCGAGGCAACCCTCTGGGGTGTGGCATTTCATCAAATGCCCTTTGAAAGGTTAAAGGCATATTTTTCAGCACTGTTCAGCGGTAGCGCCAGTTCCAAGTCCCTTGAATCGTCACCCTTGTACCTTGAACTGCCCCAAACACCAGGCCCAGCCCTGCTTGTCCTTCTCTATCAGCTCATTCTAAAAATTCTGGCAAAAAAAAAAAAAAAATCTCCCTCTCAAGCTCAATACAAGCGACCCACTCCAGCCTGCAGGCTGCAGTCTCTCTGAACCATCATTACAGTCATTAGGCAGGAATAAGCTCTGTATCACAGGAGTCCACCAGCATCCAGTTTAACCCAGCACAATTAGCACATCCGTTGGAGTAGAATTACCCTGTAAAATGAGAATGCTCCGGACAAAAGAGGCAGGAGAGTTGGTGTTGAAAAAAGAGGGTAAGTGTGAGGGGAAGGGGGGGAGTGAGGAGAAGGGGAGGAATAAGGGAGGACAGGGAGAGATTAAAATTGTTTGAATTGAGTCCACGCTCGCCCCATTCATTTGGTATTCTGCTCAAATCAGGGCTTTTGTTCAGCCTGGCGTAAAGTAGTGTCAATCATCTCGACCCGGTTTTGTAGAATGGGGAAATTTATTATGAATTTGCTCCTGCAAATAATGAGGATACCTCCTGCCTGTTCCCTCTTGTCCCCTCCTCCTTCTCCTCTCAAACTACCTCTCCTCACTCCCCTTTGCTTCCACCCCCATATCAATGCTGCAGAATAGGCAATAGAGAGTGAAGTTAGCAATCTCAGGGCCACTCGCACTCTGGACTCACATCAAAGTGACAGAGACGTCCAATCAGATTTGTCTTACAGGCATTACATGATGAATATGGTGCGGCCGTAGCACAAAAGCGCCTTTGTGTCTCCTCCAAGCAGAGACTATTCACTGCTCGCCACAGCCAGCCAGAGTGGAAGTAAATGGCCAAAAGGGCCCAAGCCAAAAAAAAGCACCCAAACTTGTGCAGCACAATGGTCCATGCAAATCACAGCCCCGCCACCTCCACCCCGACCACACTTCCCCACCTCTTCCAACCCTCCAGGCTTCAGGCCCGAGCTTGGTTCTTCCTCTACTGGGTCGTCTGAAGTTTAGAGCCTATTCACACACGTACAGAGGTGTCAGTTTAAAGTGCTCAGCTGCATGCATTCAAACTGTTTTTTTCTGTTTGGGTGAAAAGGAAAAGATTTCTTTTCTTCGGAAAGACAAAAAAAAAACATGAGTCGAATGACTGACTTTTTTGTCAGAAAAGTAAAAGTAACTTGGCGTCTGTGGGCAGGATTCCCGTTCAGTTGAACTTCAGGGGGTGGATAAGAAATTTTCCAGCACACTTGACTCACCCTGTGATAGTCGCCTGCATTGGGACAGTTCCAGTACAAAAAAGAAACTAATGGGCCCATTTTGACATAGAAAATTGTGCATATTTTTCTGTCTATATTGTGTATTATTTGAGTGGTACTCTCAGAGACTTTCAAAACTATATATGACCCAAAGCATGAAAGAGAAGCAAAAAGCAACAGAAAGTTTCAATGTCAGTCCTTGAATACAAAGGGCACATCAATAACAGACACACACCTGGAGAGTAAAACTACTTACAATGCTCTCAGAAATATAAAACAAGAAACCTTGGGCTTCAGCCACAACATAAAAAATATAGAGCCTTCAAATACAAAAGACACCAATTATAAAGACATTTAACTATTTAATGAAGAAGAAAACTTTTAAACAGAGTTTTGTGCAGGACTGATGATTATTGATCCAAAGAGCTACTGAAAGTGTGAACCTTGAACAGCACACAGTTTAAAGATGGTCCACTCATTCTGTTGTAAATGTTAGTTTCACATGTAAGGAACAGAGTTACTTTTTTTTTTTTTTTTAGAATAGTGAGTGACTATAGCAGTGATGAGTAATCAATGTTTTCTTCAGAGGGCTGCATGATAAACGAGTGCTAGTGCGGATTTAAAATCTCTAATTAAAAAGCATTATGTTCTATGGTTTGGATATGCAACCATTCGGGCTGTACATCAGCCAAGTTCCTGCATTTCTTTGTGTGTTTTGTTTGATTAAAACAAATTAAGGAGGGACCAAGAGAAGTAAAAACTAAATGGATCCAGTGCAACATTCCTGATTACTTTCACTGGACTCTGGCCAGGTTGTTTTACCTGAAGTTGAGAGACGGAGCTTTTTGGAAGTCCCACACCTCCGAGGAGACTCGTCATCAAGTACGATAAAAATTGTCCCACATGGTTCCGAATCAAAGGCTCAAAACTGGACTGAAAAAAAAAAAAAAAAAATTCCATTCAGCATCAACTGTAAGCATGAGAAATATATGACCAAAATTGGGAGAATATGTGCATTATATTTCAAGAAGATAAGATTTTCATGCCTGAGGTTCCA
>NC_137660.1:13705755-13898255 GCF_963422515.1 Blennius ocellaris | reverse complement strand
GTTGACCTGCTTGACCCGGTTCCTCTCCCGCTCGTTCCGCCTGGCCACGGCCACGGGCTGCTGCTGGGGAATGGAGTAGCCGAGACCGTTGAAGCTCAGGCGCCGCTTGCAGCGCAGCAGCTCCGGCGAGCTGGAGCGCTGTCTCTTCAGCACCTTGGTTTTGCTCTGGAAGCCTGCGGCGCTGGCGTTGGGGTGCACGGCCGGCACCGCGCAGTCCTGCGCGGGTGCGTGCAGGCTGATGGTGGCGCGTCCAAAGCCGAATGCGGTCTGCGTGGTGGTGACGGTGGTCGTCTCCATCTCTCCGTCAGGTCTTCTGGTGGAGGCAGAAGAGTGGGAGAAGAGGTGGTGGAGGAGGAGGAGGAGGAGGAGGACGCGCAGGAATGGTTTGGCAGTGCACAGCTCTCGTGTCCTTCGCGTGGGGGACCGTGTGGCTAACTCTAGTCCAAGTCTCTCTTGACTGCTTACTCCACGAGCCGATCTGACCCAAACTTTGGCAGCACTCCTCTTTTTCAACACGCGCCCCAACACACACCCCACCCACCCCTTTTTGGAGACGCACGCTTCGTCGCGAGGCCCCGCCCCCGCTGTGTGATTCTTCTGCACGCCGACTCCCCCGGGCCAGGCGCGTGGCTCCGGGAGCTCAATAAACAATCCCGAGCTTTCACTGCGCCGGGAGCACGCGCTGAGCTCATTTACATGCCAATGTCTCTAACTTGAAGGCCTATTGGTGGATTCAAACGGCCTGCAACCGTGCGAAAAGAAAGAAAGGGAGAAAAAAAGACAGGGAGAAGAAGGAAAAAAAAGAAGAGAGAACGAAAAAGTGAATGGTTTGGTTCTTTGAAATGCCTTTTGAATTTGACAATGTACCCCTGGCAAGTCTTCAAATTATCAGTCTTCCCCCCTCGGCCATCTTTCTCCTCCAGCTCTTTACAATCACAAATACCAAGGACGCTCTCAGCTGTATCCAGGCTACAGCTTTACAGAGCAAAATAAATTGCAAGCGTGTCTCTGGGCACAATAATTGGCAATTATAAAACTCGCGCAGAGACGCGAAACATGTGGCGAAAACGTCACATTTACTGAGTGGAGGCGCAGTAAAGAGCAGGACAGTGTTGCGCGTCACTTCTTTCAACACCGGACCAGATGCATTAAAAAAAAAAAAAAAAAAAAACTTTGGACAAAGTTTCTAATAAGTAGCATCAGATGATCTGAATAGATACAATGTACTTGTGTGTGTACTTCTACGCACCCGGGGCCACACGCCCGGCAGGTATAAATGATGGCGTAAGGACACGCAGTTTCAGCACCACATCTCACTGGACAGTGGAGAACAACTGTGTCCACCCTTCACTGTATTTTGCGCCCTTTTCGTCGAACCATACTTAAGTTTCGTTGGAGTTAAGTAACTGTCTGCCTGTGTCAGAAACCTCGACAAAGCGCTCTGTGCATGTAAACCTCCTGTTACCTGCAAACTCTTGCAGTGAGAAGTCAGCACGGACAAACGTAAACGCTGCTTGTGCGGATGAGCAAAAAATAGTGCAGTTGCGACCTCTGCTGCCAAAGATGAGCAGTTACACCAGACGGCTCAACAGTATGATTAATAATTCATTGGAATTATTGTCCAGTTCCCAACTCCTCCCAAAGCGCAATAGGGAAGTTCCATAAATAGACAATGTCCACAGTTAAATATTACCTCAAGCATGACAAGACATCAAACAACAACACAAGTCTTGAATTTGTTTCCACTCCCAACCTGAGGTATTCATCCCAATCAGCTCCTTTGAACCATACTGAGGTACTGACAGTCATCAAACACACGATGACGTAGTTGTCCTCTGCATTGGGAGAGGTTTTACTTGAGTAGGATGAAGGTTTATGGCAACTTTCACATCAAACCTTTTAAAATGAAGGCAAAGCAAGGCAAGTGTATTTAGTTATTCATTCAGATACAAGGCAATCCATAGTACTTTACAAAGGATAAAGGAAAAATGTGCCATTGCACAATTTTGGTCAGGTGCACTGTGAGACTACAACATTAATGACTCCAACGTGGTGAATCATAAAAATAAAAAAAATAAAAAATGTCTTTAGCAGAAAACGCATTATAGATTGACTTCAATACTCAATATACCTTCAAAAAAAAAGATCATCAAAAATATACGGCATGACAATTTATCTATGAGCCTTAAATACGGAAATAACTATGATTTTTGCTCAGTTTTACACGTTGAAACTGTTTTAATGTATAAACTTACAAATTCAAATTCAAAATTACAAATTCACGTCAATTAAAACAAATTTATTAATGATCCATAAAAGCCTGGACTCAAATAAGTGCTCTATGGGGGGTAAAATTAGAATGCCTTGCCACTCCTCAGCTGGACTGGAGACAGTCAACAAGCCTCAGTTTTTCCCCAGCTTGTGTTTTTGACGAAATTTCTTCAGATCACTTCTTTGTAGACTCCGTGTGTGACCCTGTCATCAAACTGATGATCACTTCATTGTCAAGAAACAGCACTCACATACTCGTGTATAATAACGGAGGCAGGATATGTATGTATTTCTTTTGCAACTTCATTTGTTTGAAAGCTCAAGTCAGTTTGTCTCACCTTAGTGGCAGCTTTCTGACTGAATGGCCATCCTCACTGCAGCTTCACTTGAGACGTGCCCTTTTTGTCTTTTTCTAAATGTGTTAACAGCAGGGGGCGCTAAATAATAAACTGTAGCAAACGACAGTGCACTTCGATCGAGAACGCGATGGACAATTAACAGGTCATAAGGAAATAAATGTTATTGAGTTGTTAACGCTTGATAACTGCACCTTATGAGGACGTTTGACTGTTGTATTGTTCATGTCAAAGTATCAGCCTGAACAAGCTGATTTATTGTATTGCACTATACTTTTTTGTGCAATACTTTTTATGTAATCAAAAAACCTGTCAGACATTGTGTGCGAAGAATGGGAGATGACACATGGGTAGACTCACACTGAAACAACAAATATAATATATGATATAAATGTTACATCATCTGAGGCAGAGCAACAAATATCCCCCTGTGACCGTAAAGAAGAAACCTGTTAAACCTCTGTTCACAGCTGAGGGTGTGGTTTGTCTATGAGTAATCCAAAGGTTATTTTTAAACCCCATCTGGCAAAGCAACACCATTCCCAACAACAACAACAACAATAAAAACCATAAATGACATCAGTAGTGAATGCATTGCTCATGAGACACACTATTTGGGTATCAGTGAGTGGGCGTGTTTGTTTGTGAGAAATTGGAGGGATTAAAAAAAAAGAAATTAAAAAAAGGCCCAGTAAATAACATTCATAAGTGTTTGTCGTCGAAAACACAAGATCCACGTGTAGGAAATGTCAAAATTATTTTCTTTTCAATGGGAGGTTGACACTAATATGTCCCTCTGCATTCTCAATATAGTTCTAAAACAGGATATGAACTTTCTGTGTGGTAAGTCAAAAAGTAGGAAGGATCCTTCCTCGATGTTGCTGACATGACATGCTTTATGTCCAGCAGCCAGATATCAGTACTGTGCTCTACTTCCAGTGATCCTGAAAACGGAAGTGCTCCATTAGTGCACTTATCACTTCCCTTTTCCTGACACATAAACTGGACTCTGTTAGTCTGTGAGCCAAATTCCATCAGCAGCCACATCCTGATGCATGTGCAGTGTTTGACAGCGTCACTAATGCAGTCTGTGGTCAGAAAACAAGTAGTTATTTCCGAAATATAAACAGAAGCAGGTTTCTTGACCTTCTGCAATACACACATGTAACACATGGACGCTTGAACTGTGATTGTGGATAAAAACCCAGATTGTCCAATGAGGAGGACTTGAAAATATTATTTTTACAATTGTTCTTTTCTGCACAATGAAGCTTTAAAACTCTGACAGAAAGAGGAAATGAAGCCTTGTTTGAATGAAGTAGCAGAACCGAGTAGCGGTTTTTCAAAATGCAGACAAAAACGCATGCCATCGAGACATCCTCACCCCACTCTCGACAACTGCCAGGTTATAAATATTCTTTTTTCAGACACATGACAAGTCTACACCTGCAGGCCTCTCACTGGAAGTTTCATGAAACAAAGGAGTGCACCGCATTCATTTCGCAACACGTAAAATCGACTGGTGGATTTAAGTATCTCAATTCACTGGAACTGGGGGGTTTTGTCAGGTGCTATTTTAGTGTACAGTACTGATATTAGTATGCATTTTTGTACATTAGGCCAGTGCAGGTGGAGCACCCTCTCCTCCAGCATCTCGGCTTGTCATCAATATATATTTCAGCACAAATTAAAGCAGTCTGATTGAGAAGCACATTTTTAAAGATTTTGGACAATTTAAAGAATTGCAAAGAAATGTTTTGTAAATGTAAGAGAATAGATGCTTCTGCTAGTGTCATCCAGTTCTGGTTGCTGGGGAGCCGGATCAAACCAATAAGATTCTTGCGGTGACGATACAGCGAGATAGATACTCATAATTTTTTTTATAGAACTGCCATCAGACTTCTAAGCCAAATCCTTTAAAATTCTTCACAAGCTGTGGTTTAGAGTAGTGATGAGTTTGTATGTTCCCCTTGTGTGTGCGTTTTCTCCGGGAACCCCCCCCCCCATACACACACACACACACACACACACACACACACACACACACACACACACACACACACACACACACACACACACACACACACACACACACACACACACACAGTCCCAAAGCATGCATTTCATGCTCATTGGTGACTTTAAATTGCTTGTTGGTGTGAATTTAAGCGTCTCTCTGTTTGCCTTGTGATGGACACGTGATCTGTTCAGGTCATATGATATGTTATATGATCTGTTCACAAGTAATGCTCACATATAAATCACATATTGTTTTATGATGACAATTGGAATGATGAACACAGTACACACCATAAAAAGTGTGATAACCATCCATTCTGTATACTGCTTTATTCGGTTTCGGGACACTTTGCGCTGGAGCCAATCCAAACCAACCAGTGTGGCAGTATGCATGTATATTGCGACATGCGTTTTGAAACGTATACGACATTTCCTTCCTCATCCCACGAGTCTGATACACTGGTGTAGTTGAGAAGCAACACATCCAGTAGATCGCAGTGCGCATTGTTAGTTTCACGTGGGACGATGATACAGGGTCAACACTGTTAAAATGAATGTTTATGTTTCTCGTTGTTCTATAAAGTTGGTTTGGGGGAAGAATTTCTTGTCTAATGGTTTGACCTTTGCTGGTGAAGATTTACTTTTGCTTGTACATATATTCATAGTCGGTTTTCTTTTTGGTTCCTTTGACTGGTCGATCATGAGCTACAGTGTACAACACTGCCCCCACAGGTCATCGCTGGTACTAGTCCATTAGAGTTGAGCATGATTTTTGACTGTGTAGTCAGGAAAATGAGGAAAACCCTGGTTTACCGAGTTGATAAACTGTTACATGTAAACGCTTGTCAGGATCATGCACGTCTGGGTAAGTTAATCAGGTAAAAGAGGATGTATATCATGGGTCGTAGTATAAGTCCCTGCCTCCCTGAGGGGGGGCAAAACATACAAGGGGAACATGCAAACTCCACACTGGAAGCCAAGCATGGATTTTTTTTTCTCTTCCAATTTATTTTGTATCTGAAAATACAAACCAGTGCATTTGTCATAGTCATTTATCTGCTTGGCCTATTTTTAATTAAACACAAAACAGGAGAGAGAAACTGGACATTCCCACGCAATGAAAAGTTGTCAATCTAAAAGGGAAAAACAAACAAACTGGGGTTTCTGTTCCACTGCACGTAAAACAAACAGTATTGTGTCATTTGTAGATCGCCACGTGAATAAAATAAGAAAGAACCCAGAGAGGAGCAAAGACTAAGGCATATCTCCACGGATCTGTCTGGCTATTTTGCTGGATAACGTTTTGTTTGATTGTTTTGTTTTCTTTTTAAAGCACGAAAATAATTTTAAACGCCACTGTGACACTCTGAACCAGATTTATAGTGAAAATGAACGTTTCTATTTGGCGAGGATTAGTTTAACTACAAACTCTCAGGGGGGCAGAAAGACTAAACTTTTTTTTTTTTTCAGATGATGAAAGAGAAGAGATGAAAATAAGCACCTAACTTTCCCTTTCTCGCCTGTCTCCCTCGGTGTGTGTGACTCCAGTCTTTCACCCGCCCCCGGGTTTCCGGTGCGCAGAGGGAGTCTCTCCCGCCCTGTTGACGACGCGTGAGCTCCTCGATATCCGAGTATCAATCGGGCGTCCTTCGTCACTCCGGTGGAGGTGCGCCCTCCCACAGAGGGGAGGGAGGGAGGCGGGAGACTCACATGATGTCACCGGGTCCTTTAAATGCTGGGAAGGTGGTGAGTTCAAACCAGTCCTGCAGCTCTGACAGCGATTCCCTCACTCCTCTGAAATGCAAAGGTAGGACTCTTCCTTTCTCTATGCCAGTATTCAATCCGAGTTTTTACTGTTAGATCTTTACATTTTTCTACATATTCTGGCAAAAAAAAAAACCCAACATGGCTGGGTTAAAAGATCCCAGGGTGCTGCTTTTGTAGTTTTTTTTTGTTGCACCAGGTCAGATGTTGCATCATTGGCCATGACTGGATGGGGTCTGCCAGCGATTAGGGTTGTTATGTGTACAAATGCACCATTGTGATACTCTCACTGTGGTGAATCAATAGCGTTTTGAAATAGATGCTGTTTCTGTCTTGACTTTACACTGACAGTAATTCAAGTATAAAAAATACAAAATATATATATTTTTTTAATAGCTTGAAAATGTCAATTCCCAAGTGTTGCAGCGAGTTCCCTATAAAAGATATAAAGGGTGAGGGTGAGCTGATCTCTGAGGTCTGTTTTTCCATGGAAGCGTGGATGATTGAGATCTGCTTCAGCACAATAACACCGTCAAAGCAGATGCTTTGTGGTCATGTGCTTCCCCTCTGTCCTCTTGTGAAACTTTTCTTTGTTTCACAGCAGAGCAACGCTAATCTGCCATGTTTTTCTCGCAGCCCGAAGCCTCAGTTTGCCAACTGGCTCATTGAGCAAGTGGCCACAGGCCAATACCCCGGCCTGCGGTACGTGGCCCAAAACAAGTTCAGAGTCCCCTGGAAGCACAACTCCAGAAAGGACTGCAACGATGAGGACAGTAAAATCTTCCGGGTAAGTTTGATGGCCTTTTTTTTAACTTGTCAGAGCACTGTTGGTTTTATCTCTCACTGTGTGATCCGGTGCAAAGTGAACTTCTACTATATTGTGACATTGATTACAAACCAAGGTGGTCATATTCCTCCTTGTTTTCAGTTGAAAAGAAGCCAAACTGAGCCATTCCTGCATTGAAGTGCTGGCAGTAGTTGCCAGCTCCTGGTAAAGTCAAATAATCCACCAGTGTTGCTGTGCAGGTGACACGTCCACTTCTACTTGAGAGAAAGCTAAAGCATTGTGTGAATAAGAGAACAGTAATGCTCATTCAGAATCACAAATTACAACTTTTTCCTTAAGAAAACACAGAAAGTAACCACTGAAGTAAGTCTCCCCAGCATGATGGGAAATGGTCCATCAATGATGTATTTGAATATATAGCATAGAAACTGAAGGTGTGGTCCAGTATGATTTATAATGTGCTGTTATTGTAAAGTTCGCAACATCACAATCGATAAAGAAATGTTTAATATTCAGTCACGGTGTGTCTACTGTTTCGATGGCAGACAGTTCAGGTGTGAGCAGAACGTGTGGCGTCGTAGAAACGTGCATGATCGCAAGAGAAATGTTGGGTTTACACTAATAACAAGATTAAATGATTAAATGTTGTTCACAGGCCTGGGCCACAGCAAGTGGAAAAATCAACGAGTTCCCCAATGACAAAGCCCGGTGGAAAACCAACTTCCGCTGTGCTCTGAACACCCTTCAGCAATTCAGAATGATCGAAGATAACTCCAAGCACTCGGATGACCCTCACAAAATATATGAGATCGTCAACACAAATTGTAAGACGATTGTCCCTTTAAACCACACCTGTAAGCATGTGAGTACGTGTCAATGCAAACCATTGTTCGCCTGCTTTATTTGTGTGCAGACAACTATGAAACTCTGCCAACCCAGGACTCCCAGGAGGATTCCGATATCATCCAAGAAATCTTCTGCTCTCCTGTAGCGTACTTCCCCCCAGGAAGTGAGGTACCGCAAACTCCCAGAATGTCTTTTTCGCTTCTGCAAATTGGTTTATTACTGCAGAGAATTGCATTACGATGTTCGCTACCTTCTCAAGCCTGTTGAAAGTTTAGCATCTTTCCTTGTGAACAGGGTGATCTGCTCAACAATTTTATGGCGCTGGATATCGGGAACCAGCCAAAAGGTACAGAGCAATAACGGCATATAAATGAATGTTTTGGAGGGATTTTTTTTTTTCATGGTTTTATGACTGATATGATTCACGTGTGCTTTCCTTAACCTCTACTGACAAACAGAGGTGCAGCAATGGATGGAAAATGACATGCAGCAGGATCCAGCTGTTCTTGGAAGCTATCCCGCCATGGCCGAGAACCACCCACAGCTTTTGCCACAGCAGCCAGCGAACTACGGGAGTGTGTACAACCACATAGAATTAAATGTTTGAAACCCTAGAATGCAATTCTGTGAGAACAAATACATGCAAATTATTCCCTTGAAAGAATGGCTCTCGCATAGGATGTTCTGAACTTCTTCCATTTTTCCACAGTCCTCGGTTCACCTCAGCCGCCCAGCATGCTTGACCTGGAGATCTCCATCCACTACAGAAAAAAGGAAATGCTTAAACAAACACTGAGCGCCGCCCGTCTCCAGCTCCACTATGGCTGCGAGGCCCCGGAGTTGAATGCACATTCTGTCTGCTTCCCCTCCGCCGAGGAGCTCCTCGATCACAAACAGGTAAATCAATGCGTCTGTGGGATATTTGCACCTGGATCAAAGTTAAAGACAAAGAAAAAATAAAGTCAAATCACTGATTTTTTTTTTTTACATTTGGTTCACAAATGAAAGCGAAGTACACAGAGCCGGCCTGCGTGTTAAGAGGTTTGCCACCTGGCATGTCTGCTAATTTCACTGTCAAAGACAATGCAAGCAATTTGGCTTTCAAAGAGGCTAAGTGCCAAGTTTGTTCCTGCAAAGGGAACTTTGATCAGATTGAATATAAAAACGTTTTTGTTTTTTTTACTGTGTATGTGCCGCTTTTTAAAGTCCAACGAAGGAGTTTTGCACATTTGCGAAATAGTAAATGTTTAAGCTCCACAGTGACCAAATTCATCATGCATTTCTAATCACAGCCTCTTTAACGCAGGTTGATTACACCAACCGGTTGCTCAGTAGCATCCAGAGGGGTCTCCTCCTGGAAGTACGAGATACGGGCATCTATGCCTGCAGGCAGGACAGATGCCATGTGTTTGCAAGCACCAGTGATCCCACTGTGGCTCATCCACAACCAGCAAAGCTGCCTCAAAACACCATGGTGGAGCTCCTGAGCTTCCCGAGGTTTGTGCATGGTAGGTGTGGCTTTTATGCTCCTTTTTTATAAATCTAAATTGGAATGGATTGTATTGCCAACGCCTTTTACGTGACACCGATATCCGATCTGTTCTGAAATAAATTCTGTAAATATTTCAGAGCTGAAACAGTTCAAGGAGAACAATGGAGGCTCTCCGGAGTACACCATCAACATGTGCTTTGGAGAGAAGTTTCCTGATGGAAAACCTTTGGAGAAGAAGCTTATTGTGGTCAAGGTAACACTCCAGCTTCAGCTTCTTTAAAAAAAAAAAAAAAGTTATTTATCTACTTTCTAATTTTGAAATGTTACAAAACCCCTCTCCTTCTTCACTTTTGCAGGTGGTGCCGCTGATCTGTCGACACTTTCATGAGATGGCCCAGGTGGAGGGAGCGTCCTCCCTCCACAGCGCCAACGTCAGCCTGCAGATCTCACACAACAGCCTCATGGATCTCATCAGCTCTGCCTTCGGCCTGCCGTCGGCAGAGGACCCACTGCAGGCTACAACACATTTCCTCTAACCACTGCTTCATGTTGAAACTTCCAACAACTACCTGTGGAATCATGCACCACATCGCCTCTGTAGCACATTTACCAATCCAATAGGCTCCTGCCAGGAAAGAACAGAAAGCAACTGATGATTTGTTGGAAACAAAAACTTTTTCCTCTTTGTTTTTCCCACGTTGATCTCAAACTGAGATTTTTTTTTATCACTACATAAAAATGAGTTAATTGCTTTGTTTGAAGAAAAGAAGCTTCGATGTGTTAGAAAGCTAGTGCTGGTCACTGTGTGGGGAAGCTAAACGTAATCAATGTTGTTCACTTTAAAATGTTACATGCAAGAATGTATTTTCAACTAGAAAAGCTGGTAAAGTAGCCTTATTTATTGTTAAGCAACATATTGTTAAAAAAAAAAAAAAAAAAATGTCCAGAAACAAGTCAAATTGTATCTAAAAAAAAATTACATGGAATCCTGCTCATTTACATTTGATTGAGATGAAACGTTACGATGTTACTGACCCATGTATTCCACTCCAAGACATGCTTTCTGTAAATATTTTTCATTCAGCAGATAAACGTCTACTCAAATGTTAAGAAAAATGTTTTATCTTACTGATCAGATATACAAGAAACTTGCAAAAGGTAGAATTGTCTTTTGTGCCATGCCATTGTGTACGTGTGGTGAAGACAAGTTTACACCTTGAAGCCATTTTTGAACTGTTTTACATCTTGCACTTTTCATACTGAATAAACTGTCAATGTGTGAATTATCTCCCAGCAGTGCCTGTGTTCATTAAAACTGATATTCAGAGATCCTATGATGGACTATTTTCATAATTAGAATTAAATACAATTCTCCAGCTGTTTTGAATAAATTTTTTTGAATAAAATTGAATTCAATGAAAAGAAGAAACCTACTTATTTAGAATAAAAATAGAGAAATGACAACTACAATGTCATCCTTTCTACTGGAGTACCAGATCGTAAACATTAAATGAGAATTGGAGTCACTAATTGAAGTAGAGGAAATTGAATGGCTCTAGTAGCTTCCAATGGAGACCGTTTTGATCCCTCAATCCTCTTAAATGAAGTGGAATGCTTTTTTTTTCCTTCAAAAAAACCTGAATCATTAACACAATGACAGGAAGTACAGGCAAAGCAACAGTGCGTGTAAACTGCACAAAGACGACCACAGCCTGGATTTCATTTCATTTCCTCCTGTGAGAACAAATATGGAAAAATGTTTTTAAAAAATGGACTTCCCTGCTTATTGTTCTCAGTCATTTATTACCATTTGTGTTCCCTCATAGAAACACCTGATCGCTTTGATCAAGTACATACAGGAAAAAGAAGCACATTCACATACATTCAGATCACATCAGCAGCGAGCACCTATTCCTTTCCACGAAAAGTCCTTGGCTTTATTAAAGCCCGATTGAACACGATGGCAAAATGCTGGGCGAGTCCAATCACCCGATGAAACGACATTTATCGCTGACAAACGAATCAGTAAAGACAACCAAAAGTTTAACAAGCAGCATTTAATTTTCCTTGAACATCGGTGTTCGAGAACAAAACACAGAAAGAGTAAGATTAAGGTAAACACACAAACACCTTGATCTTTCCCGGGTTTAAGCATCTTTTTACTTTTTGGAAGATACTGAGGATTGTGACACATTTCCAATTATCGGATTTTACTAAATTATGAGATGAACATTAAATGGACCTTAATCTTATCGCGATCGAGACCTGATGTTGTGAAATCCTAGCTATAAACAAAGTTTGTATCACTCCAATGTATAATCTGCATTACCTAATTTGGCATGGTAATCCTCACTCTTCCCAAGAAAACGGTCTAATTTATTCAACTTTATTAGGTTTACCCTTTTGGCACAAAAACTTAATTTCTATGTTTTTTAAAACTCAGTGGGGATGAATAACACTTTATTTTAGAAGAGAAACTTTATTTCCCCTTTAAATATACTGAACTAAATTCCTCGTGTAGTTTGCTGGACTAAATCTGCTCATCAGACACACGCATTAGATTTTTGGAAGACACGAAACACCGGCTTTAAAATACAAAACGCAGACCAGCAAATCTCAATTACAAACATTTATGTCAGTCATTCATCACAGGCAACACAGATGAAAAGGAACATACAGTTGGATATATCAAATCTATATTATTTACAGGCAAATCTAAAATTGTTCAGAATTCTACTGATAAATTTCTACAAAAAATTGCATAACAGTGTCTTTCCTTTAGGTGATAAATTACTGATTATGCATCCACTGCATATTTTAAATGAGTGTTGTCACTGATAAATACCCTTTTCCTCCCAGTAAACAAACAAAAAAACAACATCCATGGAAAACTCAAGAGTCCACATCACACAGAGTCCTCGTGAGGATATGCTCAAGACGAAAGCTACCTGATTATTCCCTCCATGAGAGTCAGTTTGTCTGTTATTCTGAGCTGTACCACACAAAAATCCCAGTTCTTGGCAGTGACAGTCGGAGCGAAAGACACCACAGGGTGATGTTCAAGTTATCTTGACATTATCGAAAACGTGTCGTCTTGAAGCTGTGGGCAAACCGTGGTTAAGCGTGTACGGCGGGTTATAAAGTAATTAACAGTGTCAGCTGCAGGACTGTGGACGTCTTAAGCCTGTAGTTTCAGCTTCCTCACGGGCTGTCACAGATTTGCATCGCCTCGGGCTGTACCTCCGCCGCCTTCCCCGAATCGTCATCTTTCCGATGTTTCCGAGCATGTTTATATTTGTCCACGTACGCCTTAACCAGATTTCCCACTTTGACGGGGTTGATTTCGCCACTCTTGCTGTGACACACCTGGTAAAGGGGGAAACAAAATAAACAAGCTGCATATCAAAGCGATGAATTGAGACGTTGACAAAATGGCTGAGTCACTGACGAAATCAATTGCTGGTTTGACGTGCTGATCGTTAGGTCGGTAATAACTTTATGTATCTTGGTAAACGTTCGAGCACACCTTCTGGACAGCTTTGCGGAGAATCTCCTTGTATTCATCCTTGTTGATGTCCCTTCTCTGGTAGAAAGGCTTGATCGCCAGCTTCACCTCCTCGACAGCTCTCTCCTGCATGTGGAGCTTCTTTAAGTACTGCTAACACAAGTGAAGACGATACAAGTTTTAACAAGGAGCTGCAGCTCGGCGACTTCTCCACGCAATCGTTGCGAAACTAAAACACAAATCACCTTGTCTTTCCTCGACAGATCTCCTTCATCGCCTTCCGCCTGTCCGGAGGCTGGCAACGCTTCAGGGTGGAGGCCATCAGAGTGAGAAGAGGTAGAGGGTGGGCCAACAGCCCCTTTCTTGGAGGGGTCCGCAACTGTTCCAGAAATGTCCTGAGAGAGGTAAAGAAGAGAATGGAGCATCTGTCAATACTGCAAAACCAAAATATTGATGAAAGACAAACACTGGAGCAATTCTGCAATTTAGATCATATTAATGTGGGAATTTCAATATTCTGGAGCTTCAACACATTGGAACATTTCAGACTGTACAAGGACATAAGAATTTGGTACTTAAGGTGATTTTTTCTATTCACAATATGTAATACTTATTAATCTACGATAGATAAAGAAGATCAAACGACTTTTTGCCAGTTTGCATGAACTTTGACATTATATTTTGAGATGTCTTACAGGGACTCAGTTCAATAGTTCAGGGACAGTTTCACTTTCATTTACCCAGTAAATGCCTCAGTATCAGTTTTAGTTTCTGCCATGTGACTCCACACAAGTCACTTACAGATGAACACTGCCGCCCATTGGTCATTTCAGGCATTACATGCTCTGAAACACTTGCTTATTTAACTGTAGTGTAGACAAAAGACTGGCCCCTACCTGACTGGATGCCTGCGCCGCTAAAGACGGTCTGCGAGCTCCTTCTTGCTTCAGCTTCAACTTGTACAACGCAAGTTCTGTGTGAGGAAAGCAAATCAATTAAATAGGACGCCGATATACGGAGGTTACAAAACCTAGTAAAATGTTGCTGTGAAAACACTTACTGCTGGCGGATTTCTCCGGTTGAGGCCCCTCTGGCTCCTGTATGTTCCAGGTAACCCGCTTTACTTGAGTCTTGGTTTTAGTTCCCGCTAAAGTAGACACCGGCGGCCCCTCTTTCTCCAGCTTGACGGCTGTCCCGCTTCCCTCCGGCGGCTCGGACTTCACATAATCCAGGCTGTCGAGCATCACGTCGACATTGAAGTCCTCTTCCGAGTCGGAGGTTTGCGGAGCTTCTGGTTTGTCAGGCACAGTTGATCCAGCAGGGGTTTGTCGCGTCGTGGAGGTCAGTGACAGTGGAACAGACCCTTCAGTTTTTACAGCAGGACGCGTCAGGGTGGAAGGCGGTGTTACAGGGGGTACCTGGACTAATTCTGGGGTATCTGGCTCACATTTCATTATAGGCTGTTCACAAAACTCTGTCTTGTTGGAGGTTTGCGTTTCCCCGTCGACGTGAACTGTCGAAAGAGGCACGTCAGTTTCTTCTTTCTTGATTGGTTTAATAGATGAAGACTCTTCAAACATATCAACATATGATAGCTTCTCTTTTTTAATTTCTTTTCTGAGTTTAATTTCTTTTGTTAGATATGTTCTTTGGCTCTCAGTGACCACATCTTTTTCTTCCTTTTTGACTTTAGATGTAGAAGCACAGGAGTGTGACTCCTGTTTAACTTGAGGAGCTCTCTTCTCTTGAATGGAGCTCTGTGTAACATCCTTCGCTTTTTTCTTATCCTGGGACTGCTTCGTGTTTTTGGAGGATGATACAATTGACCCTGAATTTTTCTGTGAGCCTTTGGCTGACCCTTCATTTTTCCTTCGCTCTCTTGAGCTGGATCTAGACCTTGGTCTCTTCCTGTCTTTAGATTGAGATTCCACTTTGTCTCTAGAAGAATGAGATGAACGTTGCTGCTTCACATGATCTTTCCTCCTCTCCCTGGATCTGGACCGTGATTTTGAGCGAGAGCGCTTACGGTCCTTTGATCGAGATGTGCTTCGGGAACGAGAACGTGACTTCGATTGGGATTTGGAGCGAGAACGACTGCGTCTCCTGTCCTTTGACGGTCGTCTTCTCTCGTGGTCTTTCTTTCTGCCGTCGTCCCTGTCCTTGTTGTGTTGCCCGTGTTTCTTCCTCCGTGAACGCTCTCTGCTGCTGGAGCTGGAAGCTGATCTAAAATTAAGAAAATTAATTGGCGTTAGTTAAATATACGACCACTGCAGTGTTAGCAGGGAGTGCAGTAAACAAACTCTCCTTTTTTTTTTTACCTGGATCGTCTCCTCCGAGGTTTGTCTTTGGATCGTGAACGGGACCGCCGTCTTTTCCTCTGCGCCTGGTCAGAGGAACCGGGCTGAGAGCTGTCCGAGCTGGTTGAACGTGCCCTCCTCCTCTCCCCAGATGGCGACTGCCTAGAACTTCTTTCTCTGTCCCCGTCCCTTTCTTCGGGCATGCGTCCCCGTCCCGAGGTATGGTGATCCCCTCTCCTGCTCCGGTCTGTCTCGGAACTGCTGGAGCACTGCTCCTTCAAAGGTTTGGAGGGTCTCTTCTTCTGGCGTGAATCTCTTAACGGGGACTTTAAAGTGGGTGTAGAATCTGAATTAGTTTCTTCCTTTAGAATCTTTTTGTTGGTTGCTGAGGTGGAAGCCAACGGTTCATCCTTATTGTTCGGGACAGAGCTGTTGTGAGTTGCAGAGCTTTGTCCACTGTCCTCTTCTTTAATGCGTCTCACGGTTCTTACCAAGCTGTGATGAGCGGGTGGCGTATTGTCGGAGTCTAAATTTATACAACTATTTACGCTCTCGCACCTTTCAGAATCTTCTTCATCATCTAACCCTGGCTCTTTCTTAATCTTAATTTTAAGTGCTATTGCTGGTTTTTCTGTCTTTATGTTTAATATCGCCGAATCTTTTTCCTCTGAGCATCCAACACCCTCTGGTACAGCTGTCTGAGTTGACGTTGATTGTTCCTGTGATACTTCAATTGGCTGAGTTTCGGTTTTAATCCGTAACCTGTTTTCCTCTTTAACCGTGGCCTCAATGTTTCCAAAATTAGGAGGCTTGCGCTCATATGAAGCACGTTGCGAGCTGCTAGTCAGACTTGTGCGCTCTGCCTCATTGTCTGAGCTGCTAGAATCTGACAAAGTCGGGTTAAAGGGATCATATGCATCAGCTTCTTGCTCCAGACTGACAGTCGTATGCGATGCCAGCAGCATTTGTTTATCCCGGCGCAACTGCCTCTTTTTGGCTTTGTCTTCTTTTTCTCTGCAGTTCCCCTGACTCGTGTCTCCACTGGACGAGGATGACGCAACGCTTAGCCGCCTCGAATGCCACGAGTTCCCGCTGGAGTTGATGCGGAAACTCACTGAAGATGAAGATGAGGGCATTGAGGAATACCGCGACTGGTTGCCAGGGTAGCCAGTAGACGAGGAGGCAGAAGAGAACGAGTTGGAGAAGGATGATGATGATGATGATGAGCTTGCTCCATCAGATCTGGGCCTCTGGGCCTGACCGTCAACTTGGCTCTTTTGCTGGTCGACACTTTGCTGCCTTCCTTTGTCTCCAGAAAAGTTGTTTGTGCCCATTTCATGCATGTCATACCTATTGCCAACAGAAGAATTACCACCATTTCCCCTGCCACTCCCGTCACTAATGCCCCTTTGACTAGTGCTTTCAGGTGTGGCACTGCGATTGTCTCTTTTTATTTTGGGGATCCTTGGAAGCACCGACACGTCGACCCACATGGGCTTCGTAGGCGCCTTTTTAGACTGAGATTGTGGCTGAGCCATTCCTTTGCTCTTGCTGCTGAGGTCCGGGGTAGGATGGACGGCTGAGGAGGCAATTTCTCTTGAGGCTCCAACTCCATTGGTTCCTCGGTGAACAGGAGAAGTGCTGGGTCTGACTGAATGGGGTGGCAGCAAACTCGGATGCCTTCTGAGAGGTACATCAGAATGAGGAGTTGTCAGAGTGTGGCTGGGTGGGGAGGCCATAAAGGGCGGCGAGCGAGACGAGCTCGGGGTTAGATCTCTGTTCATCGCGCTACTCGAGGGTCCTGGCAACGCTCCATTGTGGTGGCGAGACAAAGAGCTCTCTCCTAGGTTCGGCGATGACACAGGACTGATGAGGGTGCTGGCATCTACAAGTTTTAGAAGTTGGATATTTTGAGCGCACTGAGGTAGTTTCCCTACAACCGTTAAAACTATTTCTTAAACGTCTCACACACTTACCTGGTTTTGTAGTTTTAAGGGATCCGTCTCGGTTGATGACGACATCAGAGCTGTCCATCAGGAGCATGCTCTGCCCCGATAGGATGCTGCCCAGCAGATCAGGCACAGGCGCTGCTTCCACCATGCCCCCAGACTGGGGGACACCCATACCCCTTCGGGGACAGCAGAGAAAACCTTTAATTAATTTTCTGGAGCGTCTATGGGATATTCTGTACATGTGGGGCTAGACCAGCCCGAATAAGCTGGCAAGCAAAACATACCAACTGGATGTTCGTTCATTTTATGACTGGATAGACGGCCATTTGAAATGCGGAATTTGAAAAGATTTGAATGGCAGTGAAGACGACGAGCTCTGGGAGGAGCGACGTGACAGTGACGACAGAGTAAAGCCAGCGAGGCGCAGGGTCTTCCGACTGACCCCATTGGAGACTGGACGCAATATATGAAACTGCATGTCTAGGGGAAATGTCCCCGAAGTTGCACTGTTAAGCATGTGTGCATGTCAGGTTCACATTTTTTTAAATATTTTTTAAAATGTTTAAAAAAAAAGAATTCATGTTTTAGCCTTCAAAACTTTTTAGTCTTATAAAATTTGGTTATATCTTATAAGAAGGGTCATTGTCGTGTAGCAATTCAAACTATTGTGTGCAAGTGGGTGTTACCTGGAGAGGCTTGTGGTGACCGGTCGAGCCACAGGTTGGTGGGAGCGGAGCGCCGAGCGAGAGATTCCTCGTCTCTTGGCCTCTAACAGAGACGTGACGTGGGCCTCCTCTTCCTCATCCTCACTGGTGAAATCCCATTAGTCGAAAGAAAAAAAGTTATACAGTAGATACTGATGACGTTAACCACATATAACATGCATATCAGCACTTTGAAACATGTAAAAGCCACAAATTGTACACACACACACAACACCAAGTGAGCTATGATTCAGGTTCTTTTCAACTTGAGCTTTCGGATTTTAAAATACCGCAATGGTAAAATAGTTTTTGAAAAAAAATGATCCAGATTATAAAGGAAACAATTGAATTTGGTGGAAACAATGCAATCGAACATAATTCGGCAGTCAGTAACATTCCGCATTTGTTTTGTGGACCATCAATGAAATCTGATGAAGGGCGCTTATTCGAAAACATATAGTAAGTTGACCGCATTGAGGGATTTAGGCATGTCAGAAGAGAAGCTGGCTTACCGATCTGTAAAAGGATCCAGGTCAAATGGATCTCCATAGATGGAGAGGGATGCAGCGCCTATGTCAGCACGCATGTTGCTAAGAGTATGCTCCGACGGTCGGTAAACGGTAGGAAGTGATGAGCCCTTCTTATCCTTTGCAATGCCAAGGTTACTGGCAATGCGGCTTCGGGGAGTGGCATTCTTTTTGATTAGCCAGTGGGAAACAAAGGGGTTAAAGAAAAATGGGTGAGAACTAGAAAATAAACCACGAGTTGACAGGCAGTGAATGTTTTCAAAGTGAACGGTTCCCTCTCAGTGCTTACCTTCTTTCGCTTTAGCTTCGTCCTCCGTACTCTCCGTTTCCTCCTCCTCACTCCTGTGCTCGCCGCTTTACCTTTTTTACCTTGAGCAGAAGACGTCTTCTTACTCCTCACCTTTCTTCGCTTTACTGTTTAAAGAGAATTACGGGTCAATTCTTCCGTATACACTTTACTTTTTAGGTTCTGGAGCAACTTTGACACCGACCCTCCCACTATATCTCCAGACTCTTTCAAGCAGAAGGCAGGAAATATCTGCCTTCATTGCAACGTCCATAAAGAAACGCTTAAATTAAGATTCCTAATTGAACTGCTTTAATATTTTTTTTTCATTTCCCTGTAAAGCACCGTGTCTGACCTTGTGTCTGAATGGTACTAGAAAAAATTAAATGACCTTGCTCTGTGCAGGCACTAATGCTCATACAACCCAATTTTCCAACTTTCTGAACCACTCCACTGTGTCATCTCTTACCAGTCTTGCGTCTGCGGCCGGATGGGACCCGAGGCGTGACGTCTCGTACATAAACCGCCGTGTTGAGGCCGGCCACCACTGCATTAATAGTTTCATCCAGCCAGGTTGACTGTATCAGATATGTGGGAGCCAACTGAGGAGAAATGGCTTGCATTAGCCCAATGATTTGCATAAACAAACTTTGATTGTGCAAAGACAACTCTCAAATGTGCTACTTAACAACAAAAAAAAAAAAGCAAAACATTCTATTCACCACAGATGTCAAACAGCAAGGCTTCTTTTCCGGAATTATTGGCCATAATTTAGATGATGTAGCACTGTTACTTGTCATTCCTCTTGCTGATCAGCTTGAACTTTTATTCCGCTCTGTGTCTCCTTTTCAACAGGTGTGGCTGCTCAGCGATTAGACTAACGGTCAAGAGGGGGCGGAGGCTGCAGCTCAATCTCTCTTCCCTCAATCTGGGACCAGCAGCAGCAGAGCTCAAGCAGCGATTGTGTGGGAACTCATGTATCCCCCTCTGTTTTTCTGGGGGATCTGATCATTTAGCATTAATGGCCTTATTTTCTCTTGTTTAGTTTAGTTGGTTTGTGTTAGGATAGAAGAGAGAACCATGTTGTGCCGGCCCCATTGGGCTGGACAATGGTGACTCCCTTTCTTTTGTCCTTATTGGCTGGCCCACTATTAAAGGCCCCCACATACTTCCATAAGAACAAGAAGTTGGGCTGTGATGTCTGCCAGTTCATACTCCTAGAAGAAGCTGTCGAACTCGCAGGCCACACCTCCTCACAGCAGGCACACATCTGTGAAGCAGCGTTTTATCTGTTCAATGGCACAGCTTATTTCTTGCTTCAAATGTTTTCAGAAATGCATTTCGCTGAACTGAAAGTTTGTGTCTGAGCTGCCATGTTGGTCCAGTTTTAACGGCAGGAGCTGATGCGTTCAGGTGCATCACGTAAAGCCGCCGTCTGACGTGATAACGAGTTGCGGGGCTCATACAGTAGCGAGGCTACATGCTAAACATAATCAAAATATGACTGATAGTGGAACGTGCATGCGCAGCACACGGCTGTGCGACACCGACATACTTCGGCCCAGATGGTCGGAGCAGCCGACCGGGAATTGAACCCGGGACGTCCTCGCGGCCTAACTAAGAATGTTTGCTCCTCAACAATAATGTTGGCAGTCATTAATGTCATCAGTCTTGATGTCACCGATACAGTGATTCTTACAACAACAAAGTCTGTTGGGTGTTAGTTAACGTTTCAACAAAATGCAACATTGCACATACGCTGTGTGAGTGACGGAGAAGAACAAAGCCATAACAGAAGCATCACGCCTCATGCCAAACCTGCGACGATGTGCGTGCCTGAGTGATGCGATGTCGGTTGACATTAGCTCGGACCCTCTCGCTCTGCTGGGTGCGGGCGATGGCCCTGGTGGGACCTGCAGCCCTGGGTTGGGATCGGCTGGTGGCCGGACGAGTGGTGGAAGGTAGGGTCTCTGAATCACTGAGCTCTTCTGCAGAATCTCCTAGGGCAACAACGTTTACATCTATAAATGTTCAATTATGTCCACTTGTAAAAAAACAAAACCAAATAAGAAAAAACAACATACATATATAATAGGTGTTGTTGTGTGTATTCTTGGCTTAGTTTGTCTGAATTTCAATATTTCGGAGAGAGGCGGTATACGCATACTTAAATGAAGGTTGTTGGCTTGACATTCAGGACAGAACCATTCCTCTACTGGAACAGAGTTAAGAGGAGGTGTGAGGCACTCCATGTGATACCTGTGAAACCAAAGAGGCCTAATTAGCAAGTCATATTAAAAGAATGATGATACGGACAATAATTCATAGAAATGATAAAGTTGAACAACACCAATCTCACCCTGCATCACAACCATCGCAGAGCAAAAGCCGGTCCTCTCGGTCGCTGCCGCCACACACCTCACAGTTTGTCTGCTCCAGGGTCACATCTACCGTTTCCTCTTGACCTTCTTTCACAGGCTTTTGCACCGTTATCTGAGTAACGAAACCACACAATAAAATATGATTGCAGAAGAAAGACAGTGGCACAATGACGATTTGATTATTTAGGTTAATCAATACACTCACCATTTTTTTCACTTTTCCTCCATAACATTTTCTTAGGTATATGCTGTTGAAGGCAATGCGGTCTACAGGACACGAGTTGGCATTCTATATGAAGAACAAAAAACAGTAACACTTAATCCCTCCTGCACAGCTGCATAAAAACCAAACTGAATAAATGCACAAAAACATGAGAGCCTTGGAAAAATGTGACGGATTAAGTCAGACCCACCTTGGCCCATTCGAGGATGCAGTCAAAACAGAAGTAGTGCTCACAGCTCTCCGGCGTAGCGACAGGCTGGCTGCTGAATGAGTTCAGGCAGATGGGACACTTGTCTGCATCCTCATCTGAGCTCAACACTTCAAAGTCAGCGGAGGGCCCTCCGACAGCTCCATCTTCTTCCTCATCTGATCAAGAAAGATGGTAAAAATCCATTGTTCACATAGGCAAAAACGGTGCATGTTTCTGTATGACAAAGTAGTATGCAAAAAGTCTGTGTGGCCATTGCGGATCTGTTTTCCCAGAAGTGAACCGTTTCTTATTCAACTACACATCAAATGCTGAATGTTGAATCAGTAAAAAAAGATATGAAAAAATTAATTTCTTAAAACAGTACAGAAGCAACATTTTATATCATAGCAGATATTTATGAGTCCTTTTTACCATCCTCCTCTTCCTCCTCCTCCTCCTCATCATCATCTCCATTCACGTGATCTTCCCCTTCTTCTTCACCACTGTCAGATTCTCCCTCCTCTGACTCCTCAAAGTCATCCGAGTCATCTGCGAGGAAACATTTAAAAATACAGTTCTCTTATGGCAGTGAACGAAGTTTGGTGAAACACCTAAGTCATTCATGAGTGAGTTGAGTGTCACAATGCAAAACAAGGTACCTGAGATGGCCCACACTGCAGCTCTTTTCCCTTTGTTTTGAGACTTGCTGCGATTGATCAGCTCATCCTGGCTGTCGTCTTCATCCATGGCTGGTCATCAGAACTGCAAGACTTCAACTTCTCTGGGGTGCTTATATCCACAACGACACTGCAAACACAAATCAGGATTCAAATCTGAAAACTCATTTGATTAATTCGAAATACATGATGTTAAAACCCTTTGTTATTATTTGTTGAGGAGAATTTAAGGAGTCAGCTATAACGTCTATCCATTGAATACCACAATAAACAGAAAAAGATCATCAAACAAGCGAGTTGAAGGAAACAGTTATAACTACAAACGAATTAACACATGAGGAAACGCGAAGACCAGCAAGTTTACACACTTTCAACCTTGATAAATCCAATGTTTCACAGCCTGCTAAATTGTCTTGCACTTGCTAGCTAACAGACTGCTGCAAAGCTACATGTAAACAAAGAGCAAAACACGGCTGCAGACCACCGCTTCCTCCTTTCCTGACGTATAATAGCAATGACATGCAGACTGAGACATCAACACTGGATTTCCAGAGTCTGATTAAGAAAGGAAGCTATCCAGTAACCACCTTCTCTTGACAAATGACGCTCGCTATGGACGTTAGCTTCAGTTCAGCGTGTTTGCTAGCCCCGGGATCGCTAAAATTAGCTGGTTTTTAACCTCTAATGTAATACCAGTGCCTGAGTGACATTAAAACACACCTCCTGTTTAATCCAGACGACTACAATGTACACCGTGGGCGTTTAATAGTGGTTGCAAACCTACCCTCTTCAATAGTGTGGGGGTATGTTTTGAGTGATTTGAAGTCTCCACCGTTGTTGAGTGACACCACCGGCTGGCTGCGGACTGAACAGGCCGCGTGCAGCGCACGGAGTCCAGCAGCGGCGCTCTTAAAGAGACAGTGATCCCTTGTTCCAGGGTTCAGAGCACGAGCGACAAGACCACGAGCTGCCGTGGAAATGTAGTGATTGGATGCAACTCTAAAAGAATGCAGGAGAGTTTAAAAATGAAATCACCAAGTAAGCCTGGACATGCCATTGTCAAGTTCACCAATTTCCTAAAATAAAATTTAGCTTGTCCATTAAACTATATGGTTTTTTTTTGCAATTGTTTACCAACCCAAGTGCACACACCTTAACAAAGAATACAGTACATGACACCCAAGCATTGGTTACATAAAGAGAGAATGGGTCTGAGTAGGTGGGACTTTGAAGAGTTGACTGAGTTTACAGGCTCACATGAACAGGTGGTGGTGGGGGCTGTTACACTGAAGCACCTGTCTGCAAAGGGACGTGCCTGCATGGGTGTGGGAGATGGTGAGCAGAGAAGGTCTGCAGACAGCGCTGAGACAGGGCACAAAGGGCGAGTTTAGAAGAGCCAGTGAACATGAATTAAGGGGATGAGCTACTTGGCCTTAATCAGGGGTAGCTGGTGGGCCTGAAATTATATTGAGATAAACACATTTGCACACCCAATTGTTTCTTCTAGATTCTTGCATGCTGCCTCTAACTAAAACTATACATATAGTTCAATTAGTTTTGTTTTCCTCATTTTAAAGGTTCAAAATGTTTTATGGCTACAGACATGTTGGAATAAATAGGTCTTTTGGTGATAAGGGTTGCAGACCTCTGCACTCACTGAGTGACAATGTCAAACTGAGACTTTGTTATTTCAAAACAATTAAACATTCATGAAGCAACAATAAATGAAATCCCTTCCCCATCAAAAGAAATGGGCAGCTGTTCGGGAAATTCTTGAATATTTTTGAAAATAGTGTGCAGTAGTGTGTCTTCAATCACCGACCTGTCATACAACATATGATAAGGTGACCACAAAGATAAAATAGCAACATAGTTGCAAAAATATAAAGCTAACTATTTATTAACTCTGACCAAACATGAGATCTGTGGAGACCCATACTGTCAGCCTTATTATAAACGTGTTAAGCGTAACATTATACAGTTAAGTTTCAGTCGGTGAATGTGCACACATATCATTCCAACTGATGTGAAGACAGCAGGTGTGCCCAGTGCTATTATTTGACACAATTTCGTGAATGAAACAGATTCAGTTGAGAAATCTTTGTCTCACAGTACAATTATATTATATACTCAATTCAAGAACCATTTTAACCCATATCTATATTTACAGGTCAAAATTTGACCCATTTTAACACTGTAACTTGTGTGATACTTCATGGGGAGAAAAATAAAGTTTAGTGTAGTTTAGTTTTACTTGTACACGTTGATAGGGTGAGATGGTGATATAACCATAATATTTTGGATTGGAAGAAGACCAACTTTAACAAATTAGCCCCAGTCTCTGGATTGTACCCGCAGGCTGTAAAAAACCGTTGTCGCCCTCTAGTGGAGGGACTGTTCCAAAAAGCCACTGTTACGTAATACGTGTAATCCTGATTTGCTGCTGCATGTCATGGGGTTATGTGTATCCTGGCAGGGAATAATCCGACAATCCAAAACTGATAAGCGGAAAACTTCATACAAAAAAAACAAAATGTTTTGAGGGAAACCCACAAAAGTAAAATGTGTTTCCCCACATTGAAAAAAAACCACAAAAAAAACTAAATGTCGACAATATTCTGGAGGGAGAACATCGTGTTCTCGGTGACAGTTTGAAAGGGGGGTCAGGGGAAGTTTATGTGGAGATTAAAAAAAAAAAAAAAAACAGACAACCTTGACAAATCCATTCCCTGCATTGTTAATTACAACAACTTAATTAAAAAAATGTGCTGTTGTTTAATTAATTCAAAGGCTGGTAATTGATTTTTTTTTAATGGTGGATTTACACTGATGCGTTATGCAATTTGTACACGATGTCAGGGAGTCCTCTGTAAATAATTGAGGGTTGATCGTGGTCTTCCTCCGCCTCCTCCTCCTCATCAGATCAGACCGTCATGCAGCATCCTTGGTACGTGCACAGCCACACTCCGCTCATGGCAACACTGTACACAAGTAAAGCCGAGTTCAACCACTTCGCTCCGGAGGGGTAGACGCGCTCTTTGTTAAAGTGCGCACAAAGCGCCCCCGCGACGCCTCCAACGACAGCTGCCGCATTACGCGCCGTCTATTTAAGGGCAAAGGAACCCGTGTCGCGTTTATGTTTGTAATAAATAATCGTCCGGGACAGGAAACTGTGAACAAGATAATGGTTCATTCCTAATGTACGACGTGCAAAACTGAACGCGCCGCACCCCAACTATAACTCTACAAATCATGCAAACTTGCTCGTCTCGTAGGCCAGCCCTTCTCAGATGTTCATTGGCTAAACCTCTCCAGAAGGCGGGGCGCGCAGCTCAACGGCGAGTTTTGATTGGCTTTGCGGGATGCCGGTTCGTGTGTGATTTGCATAACCAGGTCGGGTTGCAGATGCAGGGGAGTGGGCAGGGTAGGGGCAGTGCAAGTGAAATGAACTTCTGCGTCGGTGTAGGCTACACTATGTTCCTAAATGCACCCAACTTTAGTCATGCACCGAGATTGCTTTTTGGAGGAAAAAACCCCCAAACAATTACAGTGTTAGGATATTTGCTAGAACCGGACCTGTGTGTGTAAATGTATTTCTTTCTTTAAAAAGATATTTCCAAAGAAAACTTGGAACTGGTAAGTAGCTCCCATTATCCGCCACTATTCTTTATTCTGTCTTTATGGTGCGGTAAATAGGACAGATATATCTCAGTAAATGTCTTTTTTTTGTTCAAAGTTTCTTTACGATTGTCATATTTGAAATTGTAATCACGGTTTATTTCGAAACTTTTTGTGTCCCGCTCATAATGGAAAGTGCTATAATAAATTGAGGTCGCCTTATTTATGGTAGACAGAATGTCAACTGTGATTTTTCTTTCTATAGCGGATTTTCTTTTGCTGTGTTGAGGCCACAAAATATTATTGGACACATTTAAATTTCGTATCTTTTAGGAAAAAAAAATGTCATAAAGTGCAATCTTAGTAACGTAGGCCTGCATAATAGAAATCACACGCGCCCGTTTTATGATGACTGTTTGTAATAACTGCTGTTTGATGACACTGTGTTTATTTGTCTTACTCTCCAGAGTGTGTGCGCTTTAAGGCTTCACATTAAAATGTGTGATATCTAAGAGCAGGTAAGCCACTGACTAACGCACATTGTGCCAGTTGCCAGTTCCACTGTGCGTGTGACAGCGGCTAACCTGGTTTTGGGAATACCTCTCTATTTTGGTTCATCCAAAGACCGGTCCTAGCCGGACCAGACAGCACCTTTATCTACACTTCTGGGACAGGCCTGCTTTACATGGACGCCCTCCCAGTGGTCTCCATGTGTACTGTACTGTACTGTACTTCCTGCTATGTTCTCACCCTCCCTTAAATAGGACTAATGGTTATTACACTGCCTCTTGTGGAGATAACCTCAGTAATACCACCAACTGAAACTGCTGGTGAGTGTTTTTCTTCAGCTTCTATTTCATCTGTGTGGTTTAGATTATTTTCAGGCTGGCCGGGTACTGATTTGAGGTCAGGGGGCCTCCAGGGGTTCTTAAAGAGGTTCTAAAAAAAATAAAAAATAAACATTACTATAAAGACTTTGATTTCAAAAGAGATGACAATCTTTCACTTCTTTGTTTGCACAGAATAAATGTGAAGCCCACCAGTAACGTACAATGTACAATGTCGCTACGTGTGTGCGTGCATAAAGTTTCTGCTCAAAACCCATTGTGGCATCATGCATCTTATTGTGTGTTTTACCATGTAATGTATTTCTTGTTATCAGTGAGGATGTTCCATTCCCGTCAGTGTGTAATGACTCATTGTGACACAGAGGAATAGATAAGTGCAGTATGTCAGACTCATTAACTTGTGGCCCATTTATCATTGTAATGTGGACGTGCAGATGCGTACCCATATCCACATGGCGGTTTTTCGCCCCTTCCACCTACTTGCCTTTTATGCATACACACTGTATTGACCCCCCTGTCCCCTGAACGAGTTCAGATATGGAGCTCCGCTTCCCCCCTTTCACATTAAAATCTTCCAAAGCAGATTCTGCTGGGGTTTCATGTGGAGTGCTGATGCATGAGCCAAAATAATTCCCCCAGCATGGCGCCCTGAAACATCATCATAATCTGTTAATGTGCCATGATGAGATTGGAGTTCTCTCGGGGTTTGGATGTGAAATGGGAGAGGTGAGATGTAATTTATATTGCACACGGAAGTTCTGGAAAACGATTTCACCATCAGTCTATTGTAACCTGAGCATTAAACATTTCACAAGCACTGTCCCGGAGTAAAGCAGTGAGTTTTTATGGCCATTCGTAATCATGTGGCCGGAGCAAAATATCCTCCGGGTGAAAAGTAGCAGTAAAGCGGGAAAAGCTGAGATAAGGCATTTCTATTGTGATATGCGTATTACAGTATCTCTCATGTCCACAGGTTGGCGTCAGTGTCACACTTGGCTGCAGACTTGTCCAGACAGTGAGAACTAAACAAGGATTTGAAGCTTATCTAACCCCTGAAAAGCCAGACAGTTCTAAATCTTCTCAGTATAATCCAATTCTACATAATTAATCACAACGTCAAAACTGGCAGTGTCGTGAAGGCCCTGCCTCATTCTAACACACGGCAGGTTCATTTATACTGTAAACAAAAGAGTAAAGACAATAGGCATGATGAGAAAAATGTTTGACGAGTGTACACACTTCTTGATTTATGCAGATTTAGAAGGGGGGGGGGGGGCAGCTTTAGATGGTACTTTACCTGCCACATATCAACATATCAGCAGATGAGAGTATTTATAGACGTTCGCGGGGTTTCAGTCCGGGCTGTCAGAGCGCTGGGAGAAGCTCACGTCACTCACTGTGTGACAGCCAGCATATTTACTCTCCAGGGTAAACAAACAGGAAAGGGGTGGAGGACAAAAGTGGTGTGCAGAAGCTGAGAAGTTGTGTTTCATGTACCAGGCTGATTTCTTTTAAATCAGATATCAAATTACAACAGGCCATGTGCTTGTTCGTAGTTTTAAAAAAAAATGTGATAACATGTCCATGCACCCAGACAGGGGAGAGTACACATGCACCATTATCACATGACCCAGTGCTAATTTCAAATACACCCGTGGCATGAATAACCTCGACAATATACATTTATACTTCCTGAGTGCTCACAAGTCTGCAGGGCTCCTTCGCCTTTATCGTCACCTCCCGTGGCTGCACTGTGTCATACCATCCATAACAGCGACAGCTGTGATGCCAGGATGTTTGCTACATTTCGCTTCAAGGATGCACTTTATGAACTCTCAAGCCTGTGAGAAAAAAAATAAATAAAACGCCTATAAAATGCCATGAAATTGTTGTGCAGGACCCTCTGTGGCAAAAGAAAGAAAAAAAGCGAGGAAAGCATGTATATTTCAGTGCCTATAATATATTCATTAAGCATGTCACGCAGGGGCTTGATGTCACTGTAAGTTTAAGAAAGTGTACACATGTGAGTTAATTATTTACTGCTGGTTATTCCATAAGCACTGAACCTCTGATTCTTGTTACAGTATCATTCAAACAAAATACAAAAAAGAACAATCATAAAACAGAATGCACATTTTATTATATTTAAATACATGGTAATAGGTGATATTTGTCTAGGTCAAAGATTTCTAAATTATTTTACATTTGAAATGTTTACAGTAGCAAAAGTTTGTAAATATATTTGTCTAACATATATACAGTATGTATATCATGGTAGATTGAATAATGAATGAAGGAAGGTGGTAGAAAATGGTTAAATAAGACGTGACGTGACAGAACAGTGAAACAACTGTCTCTTGGCCCTGTGGTCCATGTTTTATCTCCATGACGACTCTTGCGATGTCAGGACTGCAAGACACACAAAAATAAGTGGGGATGATGATCCCTTTGTTTCGGGGGAACAAAACACTTTTCAGAAACACGACAGACGGATCAAAAACATTCATAGGCGTCTATCAGAAACAACCTGTCAATGGATTAATGCCTTCATCCACGATTTGCGGAGTGAAATCTTTCAGTCAGAGGAGCTTTTTGGAACCGAGGCTGTTTCGAGCAGACTTTACAACAAGTATTGAGATGTGTCTGGTTTCCAAAGTAAGGAGTGTTTGTATAACCCCACAAGGAAAACACCACACTGCAGACAAGCACACATTCAAACAAATGACTTTTTGACCTGTCAGTATAATACAGAATACATAAGAACATATTGGAGATGTATGGATAATCTGAATCTGCTATAATGGATGTAATGTGGGTCTGTACGTCATCCTAATGTTAGCCTCTTCCCATTTGTTAACGTACATTTAGAAAAAAATATATAATTGCCCAACAACACATTCATGAGCCACACACAGCTTCTAGTAGCTTTTCAAACACATGTAATTTCACTATTATAATTCTAACATTTGTTTTGGAATCTGACCCAAGGTAAACACAGAAAATAACAGTTTGAAACAGTGCTAATGGTAACATGAGGAAATTCCCTCCAAGTTCAACTAGCTGCGCTCTTTGTTCATGTGTCACTGTGTGTGTGTGTGAGAGGCTGATCTTCACTGCGATAACACTGTATCTGATCTGTAGTTCCACATAAGATATCACTAATTTTAGCTCTGACTCAAACAGCCGTTGTTGACATATGTGGTTAACTTCTGTCATACACAATAAAAGTGACAAACTATGTTCAAGAAGAGCTTTGTGTTTGTCCTAATTTCTCCTATTATTGCATTGTCACCTGACCCACAGACCCACTATATACATATTAAAGTGAAATATAGCAGTTTTGCCCACATTCTCCTTTAAGTGCTACGATACAATATACGTTGTTTTTGGTGTTTTGGAGGTTAATTTATCTGCCTAAACACTTTAAACATCAGGTCCCTTTGTTGTACTTATTATTGTTGCTATTATTTGGAAAAAAGTAAAATCCCAAATATGAATTATGTAGGCACCGTACAAGTTGTGACAGGTCAAAAGTTAGTTGAGATGAGAGTAAAACAACCACGTGCACCAGTCCAAGTAGATGAAAAGAAAAGCATCGTAACAATCCATGGCTCTGTGGCGCTACTTTCAAAATGTATCTCTTCAGCAAATGTGGAGCTCGATTAAATTAGTAAGCTCTCAAAATAAGTCACATTGTGTTCAAGCAGGGAAAATCAAGACAACAGAAAGATACATTTCTACGTAGGCACACAGGGACTGAGGCTTCACACAGAAAGAGAATGGGACAGTGCAATACTTTTTGCAGAGCCCCCAGTGAAAGGCTCTCTCTCTTTGGCAGTCAGGCATCACCAAAGTACAAGGCATTGTGTAGATCCCCCCCCCCCCACACACACACACACGCACACACACACACACACACACACACACACACACACACACACACACACACACACACACCACACACACACACACACACACACACACACACACACACACACACACACACACACACAAATAGTATCCATACATAGAAGGCAAACTGAAAGGACATTGGTTTTATAACTTTCCAAGTCACAGTATAAAAACAAACCCAAGAAGAATGTCTGCCACAGTAAATCCCAGTGAGATCGATGTGTTACAAGGAGATACAGTGAAAAGCAGCTGTTGGTAGTTGATTATTGACTTGAGGGTGGGAAGGCCACTCTGTATTACAGAGGGAGGGGGGGGGGGGGGGGGGGGGGGGGGGGAATTAGCAGCAAATCCCCATATGCATTTAAGTATAACAAAAGCAGCTACTGTTAGTCCAGACGCAAAGAGTGAGAGGAGGAGGGGAGTAAAACGAACATGAAAGGATAAATAAACCCACAGAGGTAAAGCAAATCGGGGACATGTGAGGAGGAGCAGGGAAGAGTACATCAACTTAAAAAAAAAAAAAATGAAATAAAAAAAGCCAAGGACCGGACTGAAGGGCTACTGATGGTTAGGTAAAGGACAGAAGTCTCTGAAGGTCAAGAAGTCAAAGGAACCACCACCAAACACATGCTTCCAACCCCCAAGACCAAAACCAGCTGCAGCCTTCAACCCGATCAAGATGGGGAAAATAAAAATTAGAGAGCAGGGGCTTCTGGGACAGAGCAGGGCAGGAGAGGCGCACGGCAGGATGGGCTTGGGAAGCAGCAGGCTGTCACACATACACACCCTCTGGGTTGAGACTGGACACTAGAGGGTTTTGCAGGTTGCGTGGATGTCCCAGGAACTGCTTTGCAGTGGGGCGAGGTGGAGATTCATCCGGATCTGTGGGATAGAGACAAAAGCAGTCGATGTGTCAGCCCCATACAGGCAACATAAAAGCGTTTAATCTGATCGATCTTTCAATTCTTGTTTGCATACTTCCATTCCTGTATTCCTCCTGCAGAAAATGTGCGAGTTCCAACTGTTCCAGCTGCTCCTGGAGCTCTGAGCGCGAGTTGGAGTGCACAGGCAGGACACCCGTCTGTTGAATGAACTGCTGCAGGTTGCACTGCCTCAGCTCCTTGTTCAGCTCCTCCAGCTCCTCCTGTTTGACCTGGAATAGAAAAAGACCATGAATCACGGGGGAGATCAAAGAACGTTTGAAAGCCATGATCAGAACTGCACCGATTGACTGAATAATGGCCACCTTGTTTATCTGTGCATCTTGTGAAAATAGAGTAAGTTGAACATGAACATACTCAGCTGTGATTCGCAACAGCTCGATTGGATGATGCATTGGATGAAGCGGATGAGTGAACATCAGTTCATTACATTCAACCACAAGGGGGCAGCACAGTCTATAGGTCACACCTGCAGACACAGTTCCCTCTCAGGTCATCCTCAAACCTTTCAGCTATGGTGAATCATTAAAGCCCCCACCAGTGCCACAAGCATTTTTTTTTTTAATCCATTGTATTTAAGCAGACATATCGAGGGATAAAATCAAAACACTAATATGCCTGCTGCCTTCCGTAGCTGTCTTCATCGACGAGATGCCAGAGGGATTGATATTTATCAGCAGTGCATATTGGAAAAGTGAAGTGAAGAAAACTGTCAGAACAGTGATGACATTGTGCCCACAGGTTGGACTGATGCTCACAAACAGGCTAGTCAATCAGTCTTAATCGACTTTCCATTTGTGCTTAATCTGTGTGTGTGCACACAGTGTGGAAAGCAACAGTGGCAGTATGCTAACACCCCACCTTCCACCATCCCTCAACAGAGGCTGCATGTGTGTGTGTGTGTGTATGTGTGTGTGTGTGTGTGTGTGTGTGTGTGTGTGTGTGTGTGTGTGTGTGTGTGTGTGTGTGTGTGTGTGTGTGTGTGTGTGTGTGTGCGTGCGTGTGTGTCTGTAAATGATGGACTGAGGCAACCCGCTGAGGCAGTTCACACCTGCGGGTCTGCCTCCATTAGCCTGATGACAGGAACGCCACGCTCATCATCGCCACACTTGGAAACGCTCGGCTGGCTGCCTCGACTCGACCAGCTAACTGATGACTGACACACACACTGCCTTCCACAACTATGAACAGAGATTTATTATACCGTTCCATATTACCAGTGTGAATATTTCTTGTTTCCTCCATATAATTACCATCTGGGTTGCAAAAAGCTCTCGGATTACTTTCAAGTTCTGAACACTTGGAATGCTGTTGGTTACATGTTGTGGCATGGAGGTAAATTTTATACAAAAAACAAAACAAAACATGCACCTCTGATCTACAGCAGATGATTCCTATAAAACTGGCAAATAACTATAGTTGTCTCTTACATAACATTCTCTCTTTGTTCCATCAGGTACACACTAAATTTGTTGACACCTCTGCCAGAAAGCAATGTAGCCTATCATCATGTTTTTATTAGTTTTGCAACCAGTTTACAAATACTTTTCTAATTCATTGGAATAAAGCATTCAAAACAACATGTCCTATAAAACTACTGCAGAGGGAAATTGTATTTATTTCAGTCTTCCAGTTAGAATGGTTCAGTTAAAAGCACAATGTTCAGCTTATATTTCACCTGGATCATGGCGAAGTTCGAGTTTCGCTTCGTCAAGTCTTTTATTGATTTAGCTGCTTCTGTGACAGACACAAAACCTCAACGCCACACACCACAAACCACACCTCAATGAGACTGAGCAGACCCTATGAGAGAGGGTTTTATTTATCTGTCAATGTACAACGCATTTCTGTCAATGTAATATAATCACTGGGAGTAACCACATTGACAGAACATGAAAGACACATAAAATGATACCTGCCAAACACGCTAAGCTATACCTTATATAGTCCTTTAGACTGGGTAAAAGGTAATGAAACCCAGTGTTCTGTTTTCTGTGTCTGCTGTGTTGCAGAGGTAAAAGAGGGCAACAGTCTATGTTCACACATCCCTCAGATCAAAACATGGGGCCGAACATGGATTTACAGGGCCTCTCCTTACCTGCAGCAGAGACTCCGCCTTTCCAAGAGCATTTTCGGTCTCAGAGATCTGCTCCTCCACCTCCGTTCCATTCCTCTCCTGGCTCCGTAGCTCTGCCTTCACAGCATCAATCGACTCCTCGGGCCCGTTGACTTTTCCCTCCACCTGGCTCTCTCTCTGGATCTCTTGTTCAAGCTGAGCCGAGCGAACAGAGAACTCGTGCAGCCGTCGCCCACAGTCATCCAGCTTAGCGTGGAGCTCCCCCAGCTTCCTCCTCATCCCTCGCTCCCTTTCCACCTCTGCTTGATATTCCTCCTCCCAATACTGCTCGTGTGCAAGTTCGGCCTGGTTTCTCCGCATTGCTTGCTCCAAAGCATCCATCTCTTCTTGCAAACGAGCGTCAGAGACTGGTGACGGACAGGGTGACGGGTAAGGGCGCTCCCAACTGTGTGACTCCATTTCTAATGCTTCTAGTTGGGCCTCGATGGCCCTCAACCTCTCCTGCTGCTGAAGAACTTTCCGAAAGACTTCCTCTTTTGGTGGGCCTGCAGGTGGTGAGGGAGAAGGAGATGGCATGCGAGGGGATAAAGGGCTGGGTGAAGGGGAGGGGGAGGCTCTTTGCTCTGGAGAGTCCCGAGGAGACCTTCTAAATTGCTGGACCTTGGGTTTAGGGGAGGTGGATGGCCCCAAATTAAAAGTCAGAGCTTTCTTAGGCTGATTCCGTTTCAAAGGCTCTGACTCTGCAGGCTTGGGCAGAGGAATAGGGCTCGGTCTTTCTTGTTTTGAGTTGGGTCCGTCACTGCTGCTGGGACCAGTACGACGCAAGAAGAACTGAACTTCACTGCCATGTTGGCCTAACTTTGCCAGAGACTCCAGAGGCCTATCAGTGGCCAGAAGCTGCCTCTCTGTGTCTCTAAGACGCTGGATTAGAACATAACGGCCTGTCTGGCCTGAGAAGTAAGACAGAGAGAAACATAGTTAGTCCAAAAATCTATGTATGAACAGACACTACATCAGCAAGAAACATCCCTTCAATATATATGGAGATGCTTGATAGTGCCATCTTATGTAATATACTAAATTCAAAGTATTAGTCATGTTTTCTGGCGTCTGAGTTACTTCTCAAAGAACATTTCTCCTTCACTTTTTATAATGTTTTGGGTTTAACTTTTGCGACTGATGACACACAAGTAATGCTGAGTGAATAAATGACATCAGGCGCATTATGATGATGACGATACCTCTAAATCTCTGCCTCTGAGGATCAGAATAAAAGGCAGCTGCGCGAGACTCGCACAACATCTGAAAAATGTTCAAATAAAATGAAGTTTCCATGAGGACCTCGAAATTAGGACAAACCCTCCCTAATGATTTGGCAGGCAGCTCACTCATAGAAGGAGGAGAGTGCTAAATCTGGAGTTATGTTGTTGAATGCTGCCGTGGCGGATGGCTTGAGTAAAGCCGGAGGATACAGGGACAAACCGGCTCGAATCCAAACTGACCCGTCGACGATCCGGGGGAGGACTTGATTTGGGTCAGTGGAGAATGAAAAGGTGAACACCAAAACAGGATCGCTACAACCTTGGCACACACCAGTACACTTGTTTTGTCAGCATCGAGATTTTTATTGGACGGCTTTTATCTAATCAGTTGGAGCTTTCAGATAAACTGTCAAACAGAAAACAGGGTTGTTTGCAGGCTGGTAGCACGAAATGCGAGACAGTGAAATTTAGGCTTGATCTACTCACCGATGGCCTGTGCCAGCGCGATGACAACATCCTGACAGGACGTCTCCTCTGACAGTCCGCATACCACCCGCACCACTCCATCCACCCAAACTTTGAGCTCCATCTGGGCTGAGGGGTGAGACGGTCTTCAAATCAGATCACTGCAGACTGGCTCAATGGAGTTCACTGCTGCATGACACAGGTTCTGTAAAAGATGTGAGCAAAGTGTTAAGCCAACTGTTGATTGGTCCACAAATACACCATCTACTTTGTGCTTTCTCCTCACAGCAAGAGGACTCCTGGTTCGGAGCTGCATGCCTATGTCTTCTATATGTTCCTCCCATACTATAAAGAATAACTAAATGGAGTAAGTAACTGGTGACTTAAACTAATCATATGTGTGTCTGGGGTTGTTTCTCTGTTCAAATATATGATGGACTGGCACCTGGCCAGATGTACTTTGCCCTCCACCCAATGTGCCTCCAAGGCCTATAAACCTACTTAGATTACGAAGGTACTGAATATAAGGAAAAATGTCACAGAACTTCAACGAAAAAAAAAAAAGTTCTCTAAAGTACCACTGAGCTGAAACAGCCTGTTTACCAAACTTTTTCTCACTAAGACCATGACGTTTCACGTGTAACATGTGACACAGATTGTTTGTATATTAATCCAAACACATCGGAAGTTGTTGTGTACAGAGTGCCCACACTTGCAAGTCATTTTGTTGAAATACCAGTTTGTACACCAAACTGCAGTCACGTCAAAAAATGTGCTGCGCTAAGTTGGAACAACATCATTGACTTGTAAATTCTAAGACTGGCAGCTACTGGGTGACGCACGGCAGCATTTTCTTTAAATTCATAGTGGTTAGTTAAGAACCTCGGCAGTATCTTGTGGACCTGGGAGCATAAATGCCAATCTGTAACCCAATTAAACGCTCGGCTGCCCTCCTTCAAAGCCGTTATGATAGCTTATTGCTGAGGGGAACAGACAGGGAAAGTAGAGCAAGTCAAGTGTGTCTATGTTTTGGAGAGGGTGTTTGTGGAAGTAGAAATATACAGAAACAGCAGCGACAGAACAAGCGTGTATGCCTGTGTTTGTGTGCGTTCTCCAGCCTCAGCAGGACCAGAACTGGGGCTCATCAAACTTCAGAGAGCTCATCAGCAGGTAGCCAAACACGCGTCTGGGCAGCAGGTTTAACCTAGAAAAGCATTATGTGCGACCGCCCCCCCAACTTCTGCCTGTATTTTACAGCTGAACTTCAAAACAAGGTAATAAAATACTGTAGAGCACATAAAATTGCGAAATGCCCGAGGCAACGGGAGACTATTTCTGTCGAACTTGGCATTGTAAATGAAAGTTTGTAGCATAGGTGAGTAAAAGGCAACTTTTCATCTGCCGTCAGACAGATGGTGTTCTCTTTCTGTCTGTCTCTCTAGTTCTCAATGGGAGGTGTTTAACACTGAGCCCCACCATTATCTTGCCCTTCATTCAGTGCATGGCTGTGCTTCACTGGCTGCCTATAGGGAGCTGCTTTGGAGGAATGCACTGACTTCATCTGCCAGCCGGAAGAATTCCTGCTTTCCTTAACAAAGCAATTGCGCCGCGCTAACACCCCCTCCGCCGCTGACCTGGCTGCCCCCTGCACCACTAGTGCTTCTCTGCTGTTTAGGTGCCAAACACGAACTCTGCTAGGGAGCAACAGCCTCTCTGATGTGGCAACAACATCACATAGAACAGCTCAACATGACACTGCATACGGGGGAGTGACGGCGTAGAGATTGAACCCGCACAATGAGATCACAGGAAACGAGCTCAGCAAGGTGATTTCATCAAGAAGGAAACTTGATCTATAAAAGGCGGGCTGAACAAAATATTACACTACAGCTAGGATGTCTATATTGTTCTTCAAGACAGCACAGAACGTGCTATGTTGCAATACATAATTAAGACAAACCGGTTGAGTCACTGAGTGATTCGATGCTCATTTATTTTAGCTGTAAGGCTTTAAAAAAATCACAGTAAGAATCATTTTAAAGTTTCAAGCCTCGTGTCGGGGAATGCTGTCCAGAACCAAACTTTAATTCACACAACAACATTTTCATACTTCAGAGTAACCTCCTGTGAGTTTTACAAGGATCCATAAAATCTTGAACTCTTGACATTCTTGTTAAGTAGATGTCTGCATGCAAAGGGAAACTCAGGCCGTCCACACTGCATATGAATCGCTACAAGTTTGCACCTCCAGTGCCCAAATCTAAAAGTTTCCACATCCTCCTAAGATGTTTCTGTACCGTAACAATCACATTAGAGGAGAACACAAACACACAAACATCTCCCAGCTACAAATGTCACTCTCCCATGATGCTTAGCTCTTCTACCTCCTGGCTGCTGAAATGTGATAATCTGCACTAACAGGAAACAAACAGGCCTGTGAGTCTCAGGTTGCTGTCTATTCTTTTTGGTCACAGGCACAACAGTGAGAACCAGACATCCGCCTGACCCAGGTCGTTTTTCTCAGCACAGCTCTGGAGTCCCGTGTCAATTCTCAAAGGAGCACAGATGGAGGAGGGCACCTTTACACTGTTTGTGAAATACAGTCTGTATAAAATGAAAACAGGCTCTACACAGCGATGACTGAACTGGACATAATGTTCAGAATGAGCTTTTACCAAAACAAATTTCTATTTCAGAATGTTAAAGAGTCAGCATGCAGATGGTAAAAAAAAACAAAAAAACAAGCTGCAAGCTGCTTTGCACATGTTAGAAAGCACATGAGTGCACATGCATTGTCTTATGCAAACCAGAAAAGTGAACAAAAGCTCATAATTGCAACCACATGACAACAAACAACATAACCCCAATGTGCACAAGAGGATCAAACACATCCAAATGAGGATTGCCAATGCAACTGTGCATTAAATAGTATAGAAACTAATTAAATAACATACAGGAGGAAATAAGAAATAATATAATTTGGAATCCAAGGTTGCACAGACAGAAACTGCCTGCAGGAGAATCAACTGTGGATACCTGTCGGGAACCCGACACATTTCCTGTTGGCCCGAAGGATGTTCTGGCCTCGAAGAGTCAATTATACCCGCAATAAAGTAACATGGAAGAGTTAGTTGGTGTCTAGACAGATAGTTTGAGCAGCACATTCAGTAGAGCAGTAGAAAGTGTGAGTCCTCATCTTGATAAAGTAGACGTTCCTGAAAAGTTGCTTTCTTGACAGGTCAAGAGTGGATGAGACAACGCCAGGATTTAAGGTCAAAATCGTGGCACTCCAACACTTTGTTTTTTTAAAGTATTTTTTGAAAGATTTTCAGCTAAACCCTCAATGCCTGACCCATTCCTCGCTTTGGATGAAACCCAGAAAATGAACAATCACTCAAAAGGTAATCAGCAAAACTGAAGCAATCAAACTCATGTCCATAAACCCCCCCAAAAAAGCCACATTTGACAAGCTTGTCTGCTGAAGTGAACAAAGAACCCAGACTAGTCATACCGTATGATGAAAGGGGGAGAAAGACAGAGTTCGCAAACGAGAAAATAAAATAAAAAAAAACTTGACAGATGAAAAGGGGAAAGAGTGGTAGAGAGAAGAGCAGCGATTGGAGACAGGTGCCATTCCCTCTCACCTCTCTGATCATCACTCGCCCATCTAGCTAAACCGCTTTGCGTCTTTCATCAGCCTGTCGGTGCCTCTGCACTGTCTCCCATCAATAACAGCCTCGCTGCTCCTCTGTGATTTGACTGGAGGCAGAAGTGGTTAACGTCAGAGCCCCGGAGCCACACCACACAGCGCGTCCATGTGCCACTCCTTATTGGTCGTGATGTAGGTCAACATCCACTTCCGCACTACTTTTATATTTTGTTTTGTTATACATCCAAAAAGTGCATACATTCATGCACTCAGGCATCACACCCTGAACCCTCGATTGCCTTTCCAAAGTTCCGAGCAGTAAGTTTGTCTTAGTCATAGACAATATTGGGAAATAAAAGCTTCTAGAGAAATTCCAATGTTTTTTTTGTTTTGTTTTGTTTTTTAAATACTTTAGCTGCTCAGACCTGGAGGCTATTATGAGGAGCAGCCTCACTGGGTGTGCGATGTGTATTTGTGTGTGAGGGAAGTACACAACAGTGGGTGTCTATTAGATAGGTCAAAGGTTGGGCAAGCATGCACAAGCTTGAATGTGTGTGTGTGTTTGACATGCCATTTGAGCCTATCTTTACGAGAGGTTGTTTCAGCTCAGAGCAATTACCCCGCTATCTCTACAGCAACAGAAGTCTGAAGGACAATGGCACGATTAAAGGGCAAAGTGAACATCACATACAGCCTCAGACCTCCGCCGCAGATGGACACACCAACACAACAAGTGTAGACAAACCGAACCAATGCGCATATCGATATGTGTAGAGAAAATAAGGCAGATTTTTTTTGAAGCATTGCGTAATAGGACAAACACCACTGTTAAAGACAAAGGATGGTGCGGAGAGAAGCTGTGCCCTCTGTGCCACGCTGCTCCAGGTTGGCAGTGACAAATGCTCAAAGAGCCAGGAACATGCTGGCACTGAGCAGCCTGGTCTCATCTGTACTGCAGAGACACTATTGTTGTTCTGCTTCGACACTCAGCAAGACAGTGTTGCCTCTTTTGTGGCTTCTGGCGTCATCGCCGAGTCGTCCGCCACGCAGTTCTAACTGCCATTCTGTTGTGTCCACATGTTGCCACCGATAAAACTAATGCAAGAGAAAACAGATACTTTCTTTTGTTGGGCCTCGCAGAGCACTTTGCATTCTTTGCTCCACCCCCTCCTCCTTCGTCTTCCAGTGTCTCATTCTACCGAGTAAGTACAGTTTTCAAAGACCAATGAGGCCAACAACAAAGAGTGAGGACTGTGACAGGCCAGTAGTTAGCATGAGAACAGCTTAATCAGTATTTATTATGGTCTAAAACTGTCAGTTTGCTTCTGCAATTTAAACAGCAAAAACCTTGTGATCAGTCATGCGGCTATTTATTCTTCTTCATACAACAGATGGATCAGAAGAGCCGTTACACACAGGTAAAAATCCCTGAGAAAATACAGTCCCTGTTTGAGCATTAAAATGGATCATACTCATCTCATTGTTTCAGGAGAAGTTACTGTATACAGTGCTATTGCAGTATTCCACACTTGTTTCTGCAGTTGTAGAGTTCTCAATTTCTTGCACCTCCAATACTTTTTCTAATACGTTCTTTCCTACACATCCGTGAGGGACTTTTCATAAAGTGTTTCTCAACTTAATAGCATCTCATTTCAAAACATTGCATCGCTTCCCAAACGTGAAAAAACTGCCCCAAGGATTAAATTGTGCTAATTCCTGTATAAAACATCTGTGCAACCAAGGACTGCCCGAGTCCTCGGGCACATTCACAAAACATTCCTGGAAATGCTTTACATTGCATTATTGCTCCGACAGGCCTAGCCTCGCTTTATGATTGCATCTCTGACAGATCATCTTCCAATTTTGTCGTAAAAAAAACCCCACCAAGGTTTTCTTCAAAAGCCACAGTTAGCTCTCCAAACACCATAACTCTCGTGTGAGAGCCATCATGATCAGAGCAGCAGTGCCTGCAGTCAAACAGCAGGGAGTCGTCCATAGGGCATGAAAGGAAACGTCTGGAGTTTCTATTGGACATTAAAAGTTAATAACTTCTAGTTTGTCTATCGGTGGTAACAAAGCTTGAAACACACGTTTTCTCTATATGACAGAACTTTTGCTAACCGACATCGACGATGAATCCCAGCGGTGTATTTAATATCACTTTGTTTTGTTTTCATTTGCATGTCCGAAAATTAAGGTTTCTGTGTAAAAAAGGTGTATTTTAAAATGACACTGGAGCTTTTTCCCATGCAGTAGAGGACCCGGGATGTAGCGAGCTCCACCAATCCACCGCTTGGTAATTAGGCTGAATGGTTGCCTCGTTCTCCATTAACACAGTTTCATGAAACGCTTCTACACAGCAGATGAATAATGTATCTTTTCACAGCACATTAATTCGGCAAATATTTCTTGGAACAAAGTCCAAGCGGTTGTTACCGAACAGCTCTTTGAAAATGTCCCCATCCGCCTGTGTCTCTCCTACATTGACATGCTAATGACTCAGCACTAAGGAATCACAAACAGCACTAATAAGCTTTACTCGTCATACTCGCATACAGGGATCTGTCGCTGCAGCCTTCAGCCTTCTCAATTATAATGATTGGCTCATCCAAGTGTGAAATCTCAATGAGAGTGGTTCAGCAGTTCATTAATGCAGACGAGCACCTTTGCCTCCAAATCAAGGTCAAATAATGGGCCAACAAAAATCATTGTGCCTATCAAAACCATGCAAGCTCATCATCTTATCTGCAACACACACGCACCGATTTCCCTTTTAACTGTTTTATGTCATGTGGTAGTAACTGTACATCACTGAATATACAAGTGTTTTGAAAAGTTGAAAAAGGGGACAACAAAGACAGGATGAAACTGGGGTATCAAGCCATCATTTATTCATCTTCTATATTGTCTAGTCCAATTTACTGTGGCGAGGTAATAGCAGATGCCATTCCCTCAAAGGGCAAACACAGTGTGACAAGCAATGAAAAATATGTGCTGTGGTTAACTTCAGAGCACAATAATACCCATTTATGATATGCATGTCCCTGGATAGTAAGAAAAAGAACAAGGAGAACATCCAAGCTCCACAAAGAAATGTCGCTAAGCCCAGAATCTAAACAAGATATTGTCACCAGGCAGCAAGAGTGCCAACCACTTCCCTGGTAAGATTTCTCACAGTTAATCATGGTGATGGAACCAGGTTATAAACATATCTGGACCAAAACAGGGTGTTTTTGAGGAGTAATGATGACAAACATTGAATAAAGCTGATTGCTTTATGCATAACCGCTAGTTGTACCTCTACAGTGCAGAGGGAAAAAAAATAATTTCATTAAATAAACATAAATATACTGCCACCTTTTTTGGACACAAACTCACTTAAAATGAAGTGGAAGCCAGTTAAAAAAAGTGTCCTCCGAACCAAGAAGCAAAATGCTTATGAGATATAAGATACTAATGAACCTTATGGCAATAGCACTGATCAATAAAAGTGTTAGAAATAGCTCCACAGAATAAAGTGATCAAACTCCTATTCAATAATCACAGATGCCCTGACCTCCAGCTTTAACAGGAGCGGGTCCATTCTGCTCATGATGAACATACATTTTCGAAGCCACCGTGTGTGATGACGTGGAGGACCATTCACACACCTGACATGACTGAGGCATCTGCACATGCATCATTTATGCTGTGTGACCGACAACATATACAAGTTTTGAGGCAATGAAATTTGTTTTTTTCCAGGAGATCTTATAGGGCGATGTCAAATGGCACTTTGCATGTATGACAACCTCTATGATAACTCCGAAGAGTAAATGTAAATGGACGTCACTTTTGTTGTGTTTTTACCACTTCTGTAATCTGAAAGCACTTCACACAATCAGTCACATTAAACCATTCATGCGCATACACTCATGCAGCATGCGGGTTACAGGTTCACTATTGCAAGCAACTTGCCATTCAGCATCTTGCATAAGGACACGGTGACAGGAAGAGATGGGTATCGAAAAACTTGACTTTGGATTGGAAGTCAACCCGCACTACTACCCACTCTCGAAAGAGTTCAGGAGCTAAATATTCCTGCCTCCAGTCCAGATTTATTGCCTATCAAAAACGATTTACTCAGTACAAAATGAAAACCACAAGCGAGGAGATTTCCACACTGCCGAGCAGCTGACGTCCGAAATCAAGTAAGACTGAGGATTCTTTTAAAATATAACAAAAGTTCCCATGTGCTTGAAGAGTGTCTAAAAAAAAGGTTGATGGTTGTATGTTCTTTGAGTTGTATTAATAGTTTCTACATGTTTTTGTACAAGTCTTCTTTGAAGATGGGAAGTTTAGAGTTTTGTAGGCAATGTATTTTATATTTTGAGCAAAATCCTAACTTTTATGGGACTGGCATTCAAATTGAGGATTGACGAGAGGTTAAAGGTTTAAGAAAATGACGGCAGTAGATCAGAAACACGTATTCACATGTCAGAGCACACCTGTGGCTGTCAGTCCACTGTTGTGAAAGCACCACTTTAACTTTAAAACAGGCCTTGGAGTGAAGTCCCAGTCATTGTGAATGCTGAGGCACACAACCACAAAAAGTGATGAAAAGTGAGCAGATGTGAGCTAAAAGTTTCTGAAAAAAAAAAACATAGACAAGCATTGTTTTCTTAGGCAGAGAGTCTAAAGCATTCATGCCCCACTTATGACGCGCATTGAAAAGGCATGTGGTCACAATAGTTTATATTACCCTGGCCACAATAGAACATCACTATTTATTCATCGTGCCGAGAGAAAGATTTACTCATACCTGGCACGGCAGTCATTATTTGCTTGCTCGCCTTAACCCCGGAAACTGAGCGGAGGTGAGGACATTAGAGACGAGGAGTTGGTTTGCGCTGACTCATGGATCCACCCACAGAGCCGGCAGCTAATGGTGAGAATAATAATAAAGGACTGCACAGCGCCGGTGGAGGGCCGGGCAGAGCCTGGCTCCACTGGGAGCTCAGCTCAGGATGAGTGGTCTGGCTGCCTGCAGGCTGAGCCAGGCGAGCATACGAGTTTGCATAGCTGGGTGAACCGAGGAAGAAAAGCTCTCAGACTGCTGATGGGCACCCATGTGTAATTATATACTCCTGATCTGACTCAGCATCGCTTGATAGGGAAGGAGGACATCACTCTGTTCCTGGGTCGACTCATTTATAGCACACAGATAGTTAACAAATTGCATATCTACTGCAGATTTGCATTGTATGGATATAGATAGGCAGAGCAAGGTAATCAGGTAGCTGTCAGCTAAAATAATATGTTGCGTGCAGGTATAAGTACAGGCAGCAGACAGTCTGACTCAAAATAAAATGATGATGCTCGATTTTGAATGTAACCGTAAATGTGAACCCACTATTTTATAAGAATGCAATTCACAGAGTACATAAGTGGAAAATTAGCTGCTTCAAAATGGCTGTTACACATGAAAGAACCTGTAGTTACTTTTTATTCTTGGGGTAAACGTGTGAGCGCTTCACTCTCACTTCACCTGAGCTCGCACGCATGTGTTATTGAGGAATCGGGAATGCCGTGGTGTGAGCGCTTCACTCTCACTTCACCTGAGCTCGCACGCATGTGTTATTGAGGAATCGGGAATGCCGTGGCGTCCCGTGTCACAGGTTTGAAGCCAGAGTCATTAGTAATTTAAAGGTCGCTTCCATGTCTGCTCATATCAATTATTCACATCTGCTTTTTTTTTTTTTTTTTTTTTTTTGGCAACCCTAAATTCCTCAAGCACATTACCAAATATGGCCTTGAATAAAACACAAGGAAACAGTTATCTGAGCCACAGCTGTGCAGTAAATCCAGGTTTCAGTCCTGTCCGCAAACATTTACACACTTGTCAATAATCTAATGTAAGCAACTGAATGCAATCTACTTCATATGAATATGGAATTCCTTTCACTGTGGGGACACTGAGGGAGCGCTGTTTTGTCAGTGACGGGGACTCGCGTTGGTCTTTCATCATATTTTATTCCATGCAATCTATGACGCAAGACACAGTTGCTAGTCCCTATTTGAGCTGAAGGGCATATTGTTATTAACATGATCTTGGAACCAAATGGTGACACAGTAAAGAATATGCCATACATAAAATTCTCAAAACCTGGCAATTACAGCATACACACACACACACACACACACACACACACACACACACACACACACACACACACACACACACACACACACACACACACAGAGCCAGCCTGCCACATCATATGCAACAGTAATACACTACAGACTTGATTTAGATGAGGCAGTTATGAATCCAGGAGAAAACAGGTGCATATTCCTAAGCAGGGTTAAAACTCCTATATTACAACAAAACACGCAACATCAACCTGTCTGCTGGATGAATGTTTTTTTTTCTTCAGATGGAAGTGAGAAATTTGACCTAGTTTCCTCCCAAGACATCAATCTGAGGTCATGGACATTACACGGGCAGTTCGCGAACACCTGCCATGGCTAATGCAATCCAGTCCCTGCTGGATTCGACTTTTGATTCGACTTTGAAACTGAAAAACTGGACTTGCTCGCGATGACAATCATTTGAAAACCTACCAGAAAGCCTGAGAGAAATCCACCGGCTGTACAGATTCCCACGTGACTCCATTGCTGAGGTCCTTCTGCTATGCAAAACATCTTTCCTCGCACCCTCCTGATATTTACCGAGGGAGTTCCAACATACCTGGCCCTTGGAGAGAGGGATACAGGTAAACAGTGCCACAGTGTGACAGCGACTGAGTCACCTTCTATCGCAGCATGACCTGGTAAAATCTTATCTGCAGAGAGATAAGATCTGCCTTTTGGTTTCCATAAAGAAGGTTCATTCGACAAAAATGACCTTTCAGAGCAGAAACAAGGTCCTTGAGGGGTTGGAATAGACACTTGTGTTATTTACAATATGGAATTAAACAATGTTCAGATGTATGTACTTCCTTGAACAAGATATTGCAAGTAAACACTTCAAAAGTCAAACATAAGAGTCGACTGGAGACATGAAAAAAGGTAATAGGCAAAAAATAGAACTGAAAGAAAAAAAAGGTATCTGGAGGAACTTGGGGAGTACTTTAAAAAGGTGGTGAGGTAGAGTGCATCTGTTCCCACAGGAATCAGAGAGATAAGCAATTTTTTTAAAACATTTCTTTCTTTTTTTTAAATAAAAGCACAGCAAAGGTAGCGGATGGCCGTTATGAGCCATTACATTACAGCAGAATGAGGACCGAGACCTGTATTTGACTGAGGGGTGTGCAGTCTTTCGGAAAAAGGATCAGCCTCTGGTAATGTTGATACAGTAGCAGGTACGATGCCAAGTATTGTCCTAAATGTTTCCATTCTAGTCTTGAGTCATCAGCCTTGGTATCAACATAGTTTTGTTTTTTTTAAGATTTTACTTGAAAGATATAATAGAGTTACATCTTGGTAGAGGGAAAAAAAATCTTCCTATTAAAAAATAATGTGGAAAATGACATTTTAATAAATAAATGAGTAAAGCAGTGTTTAAATTCTGCTACTAAGAATAGAAGCGCAGGAAAACAGACTCAACTCAAAGCAGATTTTCATATATGCAGAGCTGTCCTTCTGGATTTTTTTTATGACCACCACTAAATTGATCAACCAGAAACTACAAACAAAGCAAAGTGTAGACTGTTTGCATCCGATGTGACTCACAGTATGCCTGATGGGTCTCTTAATACACCTGATTTACGGCTTGATGGGGAAATGCAGCTGTCACACATGACTCTCTTTTCTTGTCATTCCTCCCCGAAGGAGTAACGATCATGTCTACCAAAGCCGTGTGTTTGGAAGATGTGTGGACAGTCGCGATGAGTAAGGAAAAGGTAGCAGGCCAGAGGGCAGATTTATAGGCGAGTGTCCTCCTGGCCTCTCTGCCACTGAAACGATATACAGTATTTGTGTGAGGTGCCCCTTCATCTCCAGAGTGCTGACTTCCACCACTCTCACACAAGATCACCAGGGTGATCTTTGGCATGGCTACACAAACATATGAATACTGACAAAGGTGCTGCTGGAGTTTACATTTGAGAGCCCAGAGAGGGCTTCAGGAGGCGGGTGAGAAAGAATGATGGAAGGAGACGCTGGAACAGACCCCACAAAAACAAGTGTCCGTTAAAAAGAGCAAAAGTTCAAGAGCGCAGAGAAAAAACCCATGTCTGAGATGTAACGGATAGAACAACTCACAAAAACTGCAACTACATTTGAGGAAGACCCAGGTTGTTGGTGGGTTTTGGAGAACTAAGTAAATTAGCATCTTGGAGTAGGGCCGAGTCGAACGTTGCATCAAAAACCACAAAGAAAAGGGTAATCTGACACTGAATTTAGGGCTTATCTCGATGCCTCTTAGTCCCTGGGTTATGTAAAGCACAGCAGAATGTGCACAACTTACATTATGTGTCCGTAAACTCACAAGGCCAGTGTGGAAATTTCACTGAAACTAAAGACTCACCTTGTTTTATGTATTTTCAAAGAGCTTTAGAAACCCTACACAAAAAACCAAAGCACTAAACCACAGCAGCAACTAAAGGACCATCTGAAATCTTTCTCTATTTTTCACATATTGCTAGTTATCAACGGCGAACATCGACACATGAGCAACATTGACTTGATCAAACACATTTCCATCCGACGACAGTTCCGCTATCAAGCTTCTCAACGGCTCTGTCAGATTCACCTGCCGCTCTCCTTTCTGTTGATTTAGTATCTCCGAGCCCCCGAAGCAGACATTTTCTCTTTCTTTCTGGCATCTTGACCCCGAACCCCCCCACCACCACCACCACCACCACCCCTTTCTGGCCCTGCCTCGGTCCCCTGGCCGAGGCACCATGTTATTTACTGCCCAGAGAGCTTCGTGAGCAGAGTCAACACGGCATGGCTGGTTAAGCAGGGGAGCAACCTGCTGCACACACACACATGCACACGCACACGCACACACACACACACACACACACACACACACACACACACACACACACACACACACACACAGATATCCATAGACGCGCGCACGTGCAGTCACGTGACCATCCCAGGGGTGTGGAGATGTTTACCAAGCTAGAATCAGTACATGTAGAACTGAGAATTATGAACAGGCAGACAAACAAAGACGTCCAACGCCCCGGCAACAAAACCTGCAGCTGGTTTCAAAACGGTACAAACTCCAAATCTGACACTGACGGGTTGATGAGGTCACGGGTTGCCAAAGCACGTTTGAAGAGTACAGGATTTCACCTTGACAGAACGTGACAGACTTCACTCGAGTGAACTTCACAGTCAGCTGGACTTACTCTGGAATGTATCCTTAGGTGGATCAAACTCTGTAAGAGACCTCTGACCTTCACATGCTGCATGAATAAAGAGAGATTCAGGCTAAGGACAGCTATGCCGCTCAGTGACCTCAAACTATTTGAACAGCATTCCTGAATAAGGCAGACTGAAGACAAAAGCGAGTGCAAGGCTGAACAAACCATTCCTTTCGGGTTCTTTCAAACTTCCAGTTGCAATCCAATGACTTACACCATGTTTACTATTGATTCTTTTTCAATCAAAAAAATCACTTTCAGGTGCTATTGAAAACGTATTTTTTTAAAGATCTATGAAAAAAAACAACTCAGAAAAGCAGAAAAAAAAATCTTTTCTCAAATCCCCTCCTTCCTCTCTGTAATTATAGCCTCTCAGCTGACAAACTACAGGTCTGCTGTGTTTGTCTTTGCTTCCTTGGATAAAACAGGTGAGGAAAAGCCTGTGTATGCTGGGCGAGATGCCAGTTTCTTACTGGGTTTGCTAGCCAAGTACATATTACCCTTGCTGGTACAACAAGAACACTGAAGGAGATACTCAGAAAGAACAGTCCTCCCTTAATAAAGTGCACTGTCAAGAAATTTCACGAGTATAAGAATATTTCCATTGCGTCCCTGAGAACTTGTAACCTTGTAGAGTTTGATACAGCATCCTATGCAAGAACAGCAGAACATTCTCCTTCCTGAGATCCTGCAGGGAAAAGTTTGTCACAGTAAACTTTGACAGAATTATTTATTCATTGGCGTACAGATGATTTGATAAATGGGAAAACTGGGTTGTCTTTGGATTGGAAAGTGCGGCGTGAGGGAGGATGAGGGAACGGGGTGTGAGAGATGTGACTGTGATGCAAGGAGGACTGGATCAATCTTTTATCACTGCAGTGTGCTTTCATCCCTAATGGATCCGACATGAGCAGAGCACAGCAGTACCTTCCGTCACATTGCACAGCCGAGGGAAGGACGCACGGAAAGTGTGAGGGGGGGAGCGGGAGAGCCGGAGAGAGCAACACGTGAGAAATAAAGAGTGTGAGAGAGAGAGATGTTCCAATCACCTCCCTCAAAATACACACAGAACCTAAACATGCAAAAGTATTATTTCACCAACGTGCTGTCATGGAGTTTCCAATTACCTCTGGCCTGCAGTGCATCAGCAGGACTATGGAAAAAGGGCTGATAAGAGCAGCGAGAAATTAAGTCACTTCCCAGCAAGAGAGATGACTGAGAAAGTTCCCATCAAGAGTCCCAAGGGATATCTTGCCGCGCATGGGCACACTTGCCTTCCTTGCCAAACAAGCCGGGTGACAGACAGACAGACACACTGACAGACCGACATCAGAATATTTAAGAAGAGAATAAGAGTCCGTCTGTGTATTGGAGCAGTGAAAGAGCAGTAAAACTAAAACAGCAGAGAACAACGCATACAACCGATCTCAGAGGAGGCTCTGCTCTCTCCATGCTAAACATGCTCATTCGTGTGACAGAAAAAAAAAAAAAAAAAAAAAGGAGACACAGAGGGAAGGAGAGAGAAAAGAAGTGGTAACTGACATTGGGAGTATTATAAAGCATCTCAGCTACTCACAGTTACTGGGTTTCATTTCAGATGGAGTAGAAACCAATCAGTCACAACATTCTAACCAGTGACAAGTGAAGTAATCAGCTGAATTCCGACATAACGTGGCACTTGTTAATGACCGGAATATCTTAGGGAGCAAGTGAACATTTTGGGAAGCATAAGGATTTGAGGAAGGTCTGACAAAAGCCAAGATGGGATGGATTGAGTCCGAAAAGCTCCAAAACGGCAGCTTTTGTGGGGTTTTTGTGGTCTGCAGTCGTCACAATCTATTAAAAGTAGCCAAAGAAAGCGAAACCGGCAACAGAGTCATGAGCAGCTGGGGCTCATTCATGCACATGGATATTAAAGGCTGGTCTGTGCGCTCTGATCCAATCAGATGAGCAACTGTAGCTCAAATGGAGCAGAGAGTGGAGTAGAAAGCTGTAGAATATACAACACAATGCAGTTTGTCGAATATTAGGGAGCAAAAGGTGAGACATACACGATGATGTGCAGGTGGTCATAATGTCACAACCGATCAGTGTACATAGTGACTGGATATTAAGAAATATAATACACCATTACTTCTCTGTTCTGTACATCAATAAACATATGCAAATGGCCAATTTCTTTTATATAGTGGACTTGGTAATGGATTTAGCTGGAGGTGTGCATATTTAGTGTCAGCACTTCAAACGTTGAAGTGATCAAAGGTCAGTTGGGACTGAATCATTTGAATGAAGGTTACCTACTGCGGATACACCTGATTACCCAAGAATATTTTGAATAGAGGTTTCACTTTTTCATGATCAATAGCATCATGCTAGAAAGGGGCACTTAGATAAAATCCTAGCGGATACTGAGCAGTGTCAAACGAAGATCGCAAGAGTTCCCCGAGCACAGGTGTGCATACACAGAGTGTGCATACACAGAGTGTGCAACAATAGCAAGCTTGTTAGCGAGTCGGTGGAAATTAGAAAAGCGGCACTGGACAGATTTTTCATTCACTGACCGTGATTGAAAATGGTTAACTTGATTGAAGGTGGCTGTCTGTCTGAAAATCAATATGAATGAAAATTGCTTCCAAAATTTCTGTGCCTCCTGGTGAAAGATACAAAGCAAAGACTCAAACACTTCATGGTGACCTTGACTGTCTGAAAGTAATGAAAATGAAAACCTTTTGCATCAGTGAATTCTGATATTACTTTCAAATGGCAGAGCAGTAAATACAATCAACGTTGTTGCTAATTGCATTTGCAGTAGTCAATAAAAAAGTTTTTTTAATGACTTTAGTGTGTCTTAATAGCTTGTAACTATTCTAACAGCAGAACATTATTGCAAACAAGCTCACCAGTATTAAAGTGGTTAGTGTTACAGCTCAACTAAAAAAAGACTGAAGTAATTAGGCGAATTAGAACGTAAAAGAATTAAAACAGGAAAATTGGGCCCAACGGGAAGAACAGTGGTTCATGTTGTTTGTTTCTCTGCACCGATCTATTCTGCAGACACAACCTCTCTGGGAAACAAGTTAACTATGTGAAATATACAAAAATAACACATAAGGTATAGCCGTGCGTCTCCCACAGTCAGGAAAAAAATAATCACTTCCAGGGATGCAGGGTTTCCAATCGATGGACCTGATTGGATCACAAATACTGCCTGCTAATGAGCTCCACAGTCTGACACCTTTCACACTGGGAATTCTTAAATAAGATCCTGGCCATGCATAAAGATGCATCAGTGTTTAAATAACTTGGCTTCGAGTGATTTGGCGCATTAGATTTGCTTGGCGTTGGTGTTTAACATGAGTAGCACGTTAACAGTTAAATGCAGCGGGAACACACAGTGAGCTGGCTGAACTCTGCCCATGTCCTCCATAAATTAATCTTTAATCCAACAGTGGTAAAAGGAGCAGCCAGTGTGACAGCAGACCTGTGTCAGAGATAGCCTCCACTTTGCTCAGAGTTCTCACACAGCAAATGTTTGCACACAAAAAAAAAAAAACAGCACATGCACTCAGGCTCCCTGACTCACACAGGAACAACTCTAAATATTAAAAAAAGTAATAGGACTTAAAACAAAAACAAAGTACTGGAAGTTCAGGGTTTGAGGTTCACTCAAACAGGTTTGATCCCGTTTGTCTCCTATAATACTTGGGTGGCGGGTCTAGTGTCAACAGGTACATGTAAAGACATGGTTTAACTCTGCAAAGACATCACACAATATTGCCTTTCTTTGTCTGCCACATATGAAAAAAGAACTACGCAAATGCACGACAATATGTCAACTAATGGACTTCAATTCTAACAGCAATGCCACAGAGAGACTGCTTGACTTTAGAAAAACTTTCTGACAGTGACATTTCCAAAGACAATGACACGTTCAAACAATATCTAATAGAGGTGCTTCTACTCACAGAGAGCCAGAGAGAGGATCCTTTCCTTCTCTTGAATTATTAAAATTTCCTCCTTTTCTCTAATTCTCTCCTTCCCCGTGCCTCACACGGGGAGATCCTCTACTGGCCGGCTGTGCGGCTGGTGTGCGAGGCAGCGAGTGGGTGCGTGTGAGAAGCGTGCGAGTCCAGCGGAGGTCAGAAGCAGTCGGACGTGATCACGGAGAGATGTAAAGGATGTTGCGTCTTCTCCTCCGCTCTGTCCGGCTGCTTTTCCGTCGCCGGCTGCCTCAGGAATGCACTTCTACTGGGTGTCCTCAACCCAGCCAAGATCTGAGAGTTCTCTCTCTCTCTCTCTCTCTCTCTCTCTCACTCTCTCTCTTCACCCCTCCTTCCTCTCTTTCTCACCCACACAGAAACACACCCTCTCTTCTCCTCTCCTCTCTCACTCTCTTCCTCCCCACCCTTCCTCGCTGTGCTGACAGATCTGAAACCTCCCCCTCTCCAGGTAGTTGAAAGACTTCGCTGTCATCTCATAGTATCAGTTTTCTATTGCTCTGTTTAAGTTGTACACTTCCCGGCAAGAAATGTTGCCTCTAAGAATACACAACAGATAAGAACTGTAGACGCCGAAATCTTTTTGCATAGATCCATAACTTTCTCTTTCCAATATTTGTCTGTTCAATAACCTGAGGCGTTAAGACTTCCATGCACCAGCGCCGAGTTGCAACAACAGCTGATTAAACAAATGAGTCTGTCAGGTGATGTTCCCTTCCTTTTTCCTGGAATGAGGTCATAGTCCAACAAACCAGGTAACACGGTGTGCTGGAGCTGGACAACGCCCTGTGGGATAATCAGTGACGGAAGCAAGAGGAAATCTGAACATAACAAATGACCACTCAAATCCAGGCTGCCGACAAAACAGACGCCCGATAAATAGCAAAATAATGAGCAAAAGAAAAAGCTTTTCAACACTCATACGATGCCACCATTCTGAACTCTTGTCTTCTTCCCAGCCTCCTCCCAAACAAACACATGCAGAGCAAAGACATGCGTGACCAATGGGCCAGGCAGCATGTGGAGGCACCCCTCAGCATGAGCCCCCCCCCCCCCCCCCCCCCCCCCCCCCACCCAATAATGTCTTTATCCCCACATCTCTTTTTCTACAATTCATCCCATTATAGAACTTTTTTCTTCTTCACTACTCTCCATCAGATCATGTAAAAAAGCATAGCAACATGAGCTCGACCAGCCTTTAAGTTACCCCAAGTAACAATAATGTATAATGAGCATACATTAAAAGCTCAAAGTGGAATACAAGCTTTCATCTCCAGGACTGTCACTTTCCCAAACAAAGAAAAGAAAACAATGATAAAACTTTTAGAAGGTACAGATAAGTTTAATTAAGTCATTCCAATGTTTGTTAACTATTAATGAAAGGGATTGTAACAGCTAGTCCTCCATAGGAATACCGAGCTCAACCACTGGAGTTATAGAAGTATCGCTGAAGCCAGTGTCTCACACATATGTATATATATATATATATATTTGAATTTTTTTTTTAAAAACAGACACAGAAACTTGTTTATGCATTTGTGAAGAGTGAAAAAAAAATTGAAGAAGCATTACTGATTTGGATGGTTTCTTTGTTAATAGATTGCACTTTCATTCATGCGCATTGATTCAATCGATTGCAAAATATAATCAATAATACAATAACACCATGAATGACATCACACCGAAACAGAAGGATTCAAATCAAGGATTTGTGTACATTATGCTCCGGTTACGCATTTATAATCTGCTGGAAATGGGACCATATACATGAGCTTGCCTTCACTATTAGAGTCACTGGATGGATTGTGATGCAGTGATCCCCCACAAACACAAAACTATCTGAACATAACAGCAAACAAATCTGAACTTGGGCACAAAGTCAAAGCTGTAAGAAAAAAAGATAAGCAACAGAAGAGATTCCGAAAAGATTGCAAGACCTTAGAAGGGTCTTGATATAAAAAAAATGATTTGTAAATAAATTCTGCAGATAAAAGTAGTGTCAAGCAGCTGAGGAAACGCCTCCAACCTTAATCACAGTAGCCGCTCTGCTAATAGGTAGCAGTGATTTGCACTTCCTTTCCAAACACAACAAAAGCAGCTGAATTCATCAACAACACAAAGTTGAAAATCAAATTTCATTGACAAGTATGACAAAATAGATTATTCTTCCTTTATCTTTTTCAAGAATAAACTCTAACAAAATGTTTTAGAGATGGACAACACCTTCATACTTTACAATACAATTTACTCTGCTTCTGTTTCACCTCTGATTATATTGTGTACAAACCAATAAGGGCATACAGTCACGGTGCCTAATAACTACTGAACATGTTATAAAGCAGACGTTCCAAAAATAGATGTCTGGGAATAATTGTGTTAAATTGATTGAGTCCATCATTCAAACAAGACAAAGAATGCTGCAGCTTTTAGGCAGGCTGAGTCACCGAGGCCCACCGAGAGTCGGTTCACATCCATGTGAACTGTTTCACTGTTCTCTCTGCAAAGAAAAGCTTTTGGCACTTCGCGGAGTCGTGTTTAAAGACAAATCACTTGAACCTCACACTTGAATAAAAGTGGGAGAAAGCCGCGTGAGACATTGCTTACGTATCAAAGAGCCACAGTGAGAAAAGGCGAAGATGGCATGTAAGAGAGACCATTTAAAAGAACTACACTTTACAGTCCTGAGAGGCTATTACCCTTAGTGGATCATATGTTCGTCCATCCTGAGACGCACATCGGGTCCATTTATGGGGCTTTTTGGTGTTTTGTATTGTGGTTTGGAAGATTATCAGCCTAAAGCCTCCCTGTCTTAGCGGACACCTTCCAGGCATTCCTCAGGGCACCTCCCACTGCTGTGCCCCCCCCTATTCCCAACCCTCCCCTGTCAAACAACACATATCATCCCTCTTCTATCCGTGACTCAAACATTCCTGCAGCCCTCCCCTTCCCCCATTTGCCCTCCCATCTCCTCCTCCGACCCTCCCTGTGCATTCAGCAACGACGCTAAAGAAAACAAAGATGAATCCTTAAAGGCTTTGAAACCACTTCTTCGTCGTGTATCCCTATTGGAAGTTCACCCCGCTCCTTAATCTGCACAGCTTCTCGGCTGCTTTCAATCACCACCTACTACTAAGTTAATACTTCAACAAGGGAGTCTGTAAATCTGCCTAAAGAGTGGTGAGCCAGCCATAACACAACAAGACGATGGCTCCCAAACTGAGAAAAAGGACTGGTTCGGTCTGGCGGCGGCTCAGTTGGTCCGGTGGAGGGGAGCAGAGTGAGGGGAATACATGCTGATCGTGTCTTTGTTGGCCATTATTCACCAACATTGAATAGCATTAAGTTGCAGCGAGGCCTTTCCATCTTCCCTGTTGAAACCCCCCCCCCACTCCTTGTTCTCTCTATTTATATAGCCTCACACCAAAAACCACCCTTCAACAGGTGGCCAACAGGTCCGTTTAGACCCAAAACCTGGACGGTGGATAGCTGGAGAGCATACTACAACAGCCCTATTTTTTTGAAGTTTTAAAATCATGAACTTGTGTTGACACTGGTTTTCATTTTCATGGGAAGCAACACATGGTAGTAATGCTGTTTGTGCCAAACGTGCCTAAGTATAGCAACGCTGCCTCATTATGGTCAGGCATATGCTGTTGCTCCAGTAGTAGATCCATGTCTTGTGTGTCATTATGACAGGCAGTATGGCTTTTGCCAGCGAAGGTAATTGCCCCGTTGCGATATAAATATAGAACATCCCACATCGGGAGCAGACAAAGGCTTGTTTTGTTTTTTTTATATCCCAGAGACCTGACTCAGGAGATGACTCATGGTTTGAAAGCACATGCATGTCACTGTATCAACCATTCACAAATAACAATGGGCACATTGATAACGCACTGTCAAGGTGAATCAGAGGACGAAAACGACAAGTGAGCACAAACGGAAAAAGACAGGATAATGTGGTCAATGGCGGCTGTGCACATACACTGCTGCTGAACAAACAGAGCATTCCTCCAAATATAGGAGAGGGAAATAACAGACATTCAAACATATCAAATAAAAAGTGATACAAGCTTCTTTTTTTCCCCCCCTGTCTCTGACCCTCTAAACACTCTTTTCAATCCACTCTAACGAAACACAAGAGAGTCTCAGTCGCCTTCAGCAGCTTCCAAGTCTTCAGGACTTTGACGGCACTCTGGCACCCTTTTTTCCATCGTCTCTTCCTCTCCTTCTTTAATCAGAACCAGTCCTGACTGGTTCAACAACACCGCTACCTCTCAAGTGGCGTCAAGTTGCATTTTTCTAAAAAAGCTGTATGAAAAGATAATTTCCGAGGTGACTTAAAAAACTGGCTCGCGATCACAAAGCTGTGCCATTGTCCTTTGTAACTTTCAAGTTGTCGTGTTGGAAGTACTTAATTAGTGTCTCAAAATGTCTTAGCACCCTCCTTCATCCACCTCGCCACCCCCCCCCCCCCCTCCTGCTTCTATATGTGAAGCCACTCTCTGTCTCTCGAGATAAAGCTGTACCATTAGTGTCACACTGTGCAGTTCTTATCAGTAAACACAGATACGCCACAACTAGCCTGAATGGTCTGAGGAGAAAGTCGTGACTGTCATGGGGCCATTAACTCTTCACTCACACACAAAGTCGGACAGCTTGTTGATGACAGGCCGAATAGGTGACGACTTTCATTTCTTCCTGTCTGTCCTCCCATGCAATAAGCACGAGTGAGCCGGGGAACAAAAGAAAGCCAAAGTAATATCAACAAGATGGTTCTGACAGTGCCTCCCTCAGTTCCTCACCAAGTGGAACCCTGGTCAATGCAAACCATGTGCACAGAGCAAGTAAACAAAGGCAATGAAAATATTGGGCAGGCTGAGATATTGGCAAGAATGTGGAGGTTGAACTGGTAATTCAATGATGATCTCAGGAGCGGCAGCGACGTGGGGCACTGGATGGACTGAAAATCCAGGTTAGCGACGGGGGAACTAGCAGGGGGGGGGGGGGTGCAGGTCAGAGGTCAGAGGTAAACAAAAGGTTCATAAGCCCGTCAGAGGAAATCAGAGCCCCCCCCCCCACCCACCCCGGACGCACTCACTGACGCCTAGACTGTCTGACTGCACCTTATTCCACGGGTCTATCGACCTCCGGCTTGCCGGTGAAAACGCGTCAAGTCTAAATGTCTTTTTACCCATTTCTCCTCCAAAATCTCATCTTCTATTTTGTCTCTATTTATTCTTTGCATTGTTTACAATGTCAGCCTGAGAGTGCAGGGGAGAGGACTATCCAAACACCTGCAGTCACAACAGCATTTGAAAGCTTTCACTGCACGAGGCCTGTCATCTCTTTCCTGCTGTGCTTTTACTGGATCAAAGGAAAGCTGTAGCAGTGTTACAGCAAGGAAGTCTTTTGTAGCGACAATGGTGCACGACAAGCACATGTACACACAGAATAATTTAATGCACGCATGCGCACATGTGAAAGCATGATGACACAGATGTATAATAGACATGGAGGCCTCTAATCACACCGTTTTTAACGACAGACATTTTAGCTCGAACCCGGGGTGAATGCAAAACTGATTCACCCGGACCTCAAGTATGGACACTCAAAGACCTGTTGAATTTTAACGAGGCCGGTGAGACTGCCATCACCATCTTTATTCAGGTTGCGGAGCATTTGAGTGCGTTCTGGAGTGGGCATGTGCGTGAGACTGAATTAATGACGTATGTGCGTCTCCCCGTTGGTGGATATGCCAGATTACTAATCAGTGCTTAGACAAAGGCCATATGTGTGCAAGTTTGCATCTCTGCCACATCTCCCTCACATATTCCCCTCCACGTCTGCGTAAAAGCCAATCAGCAGGAATGTTAGGACTGTCGGGTCAGCAGCGGTGACATCATGGCAGCCAGGCAGAGGCAACAATAAGGCCTCAGCACCAGTTTCCTCCTGGTTGCATCAGCAATGCAATACAAGTCTGTTTATGAATGACACCCACTACAGCCTGGCTTGCTACTTATTTCACGAGTTTTCACTTAATAAAGTGCAGCAATTGATGGAGTACACTAAAATGCCATATTTATGACAGTAGATTTCATCCATATAACCTGGATGTTGAGCCTGAAATCAAGTTTGAGGGGTTTGATTCGCACAATATTCACAATAACAATCTAAAGTCTGATGAAAGAGCTTTGACAACATTAGCGCTTCAGTGAAATTCCAGTCTTCAGCTGGCTACGGTGAGCTAAGGTCAAAAGCCTGACATGCATAGTTGGATGGCTTACAAAGAAACAAGAGTATAGCCTGAAGGCTATTCTCTTAAACTTATTGAAGAGGCGTATATGGAAGGAGGACTGGGCATCATTCTGTTTTTCTCATTCTTTACATTTATAAAAGGTGACATGATGAAGAAGCAGCAGTCTGAAGCACTTGATAGAGTGGGTCATTTTTCAATGTCAATATTGGTTGTTTGATGACCATTGCTGTCTTTCTGGCCTCACAGCAAGAATATCCAAGAATTAAAGCCTGGTTTGCTGGAATTTCTGCGTGGAGTTTGCATGTTCTCTGTGTTGTGTGCGTGAGTATTTACAGGTTTCCTCCCACTCTCCAAAAAAAACCTGCGGTTAACAGTAATTAGTCACCATAAATGACCCAAAAGAGAAATCTGTACTAGGTGTACACTGCCTTCCCCCATTATCAACTGCGATTGACTCCACGTTTTCCCAACTATAAATTTGATAAAATTATGTAGAAAAGATGAATGGATGGATGTGTGTGTGTGTGTGTGTTTGTATGTGTGTGATTGGATGCAAAAGAATACTTGAAATGTTTACCACTCTCACCTCATGGCAACATCTCACTTAATTCTGGCTTTGAGATGTTTCTTATTTTATGTCTTTTAACTGCCTACAGACACGAACTTGTGTGATTGTCTTTGTTAGCCCAGCAAAGGCCCTGCTTCTTCGCCCAACCTGGTTTTCCATGTGTCTGTTGTCTTCATGAGGGTCAAGGGTCAACAGGCAGAAGTGTGTGTGTGTGTGTGTGTGTGTGTGTGTGTGTGTGTGTGTGTGTGTGTGTGTGTGTGTGTGTGTGTGTGTGTGTGTGTGTGTGTGTGTGTGTGTGTGTGTGTGTGTGTGTGTGTGTGCGTGTGTGTGTGTACACACAATCATACAAGTCATCAGATAAAGTGCACCTGATGGAGGGACAGCGAGCCAGTTTTCAGGGTTACCGCGGTAACCAAACACAGCAGCTACCACCTGGTTGGCCGAGCCCAAGACGGGGCAGTCAGAGGGCAGCACTTCAGGACAGGAAACCCTCCGCCAGAAAATCCTCTTAAAGTGGCCCAGTCCCCAAACACAACCTCTCATTGTGTCTGTGCCATGATGAGTGGCGCACAGATCATGCACAGCTGTTGAAGCTTTCATGGGAAAAGGCTGAGCCGACTGTAGAGCTCTAATTACAGACACAACTTTATGCAGTCTTTTCTGTTTCATCTGGACACGTATTTAATTATTTACTCCAGTAAAAGCCACACTAACCACAGTCGCTTCCATTCAATTACAGTCATATATTTACATTTGCTTTATATTAACATGCATCAAAATCCATTTTACAGTCAAAACCCGGGATGTAAGCTTAATTTGTTGAGAGAATCACAAAAATGTCATCCTCACTACCATCGGGCCAGAGGACTCCCTCTGTAAGAATATTTGAGAAGTATGGCAACTAACTGGATAAAAAAAAATGACACCTCTCAAATTAAGATGCATGCATTTGATAATCACAGAATATAATTTGCAATACAGTACTCACAGAGCAATCGTAATTGAAATAATAATAATAATAATAATAATAATAATAATAATAATAATAATAATAATGAAATGTATTGTATCAATTTAGTATTGTTATTTGAAGTGATAAGGTTGACTTTTGTAATACAGAGAAGTCCTAATGTCTACCATATGGGCAGGAAAAACCAGGATGGGCTGTTTGGCTTGAAAACACAGCTCGTGGTTAAATAGTGACACTACTAATAGGCTGACAAAACATTCATATAGCAGGCACGTGTTCTTAAGTACAGGAGTTGTATTGTTAGCAATAAGAAAAGACACTATAAGAACCAGAGTATTCAGCCACACCCATTAATTACTTAATTAGCCTTGTTTTAGTGAGAGCTGCCAGGGCATGATCTTAAAACACTGGCCAAGTAGTGCTTAATTGCTCTGTAAATCTGAATCCACCCTCATATCAAACAGATTGATGATGGCTGAACTATATTATTTGAGCTCTACATAGTGTTCAAATTCAGAAGTATATTGAACAATATAGTCAGGTACAAGTTACAATCTGCTGTGGAGCAATTCAGAATGATTTGAACGCCTCTGCTTCACAGGATGAATGAGCACAAACTCCACAAATTCACACAAAAAACAACATATCTGCACGTAAAGCCTTCCCGGAAGAGTGAAATCTATTACAGAAGCAAAAGGGGGAAGAAATGAAAAGTGGATGCATTTCAATACAACGTCAATGCAGTCCCTGTTGGTATCATGGGTTGACGTCTGGATACTTTTCTCCACGTAGTGATTTCTCCCTCAGTGATTCCTGCATGAGCATTGTTGTTCAGTTTGGAGTCTATGTGGAGACTAAGGGAAATGACAAAGCACTTCTTGTTTAAAAGCTGGCTGAGTCCAAGTTTGAGTGTCCATAAGCTGTAAGCTAAGCGTAATCTAGTAGTGTGATGTCACCCAGTGTAACACTCATCTTTATATGTTTTTGACCTTAAGATCTTTCCCAGACCATACACTTAAGTTAGTAGTAATGATACCATGTGGTAATAGTAATCTTAAAGGATACTTCTGAATGATTCATCTTCAGCTAATATCTCTTAATCATATAGTGCCACAGTGCCCAGTAAGTACTTTCTGCCGCATGTCAAATACAGTGATTAGGATAGGATTTAACTTTCAAAGTTCATGAAGGCGGCTCAGTTAATGGAGAGTCTTAGTAACATTCTCATGGTAATGACAAGAAGTGCAACAATAAAGTGTGAATTTAATGGGCATCAAAAGACAATACAGCCATTTGGTTGACTCACCTCCTGCAGTCTAATGGTCTCTGTGGCTGCCTGCCTGATGAAAAACGAGAAGGAGGAAGAACGAGACAACCCTGTCCTGTCCCTGTCTGTGGGTGTTGTGCACACAGGCTACCTGATCTGCCACAGCCTGCGAGTGAAGAGGCAGAGCGACTGAGAGAGCGCCGGCTCGGAGCAATGCGGAGGGGAGGGGGGGGCAGCTGCAGAGAAAAGTGAAGTGGTGCCGCCATTCCCCATCACCCGGGAAACCGACGCTCTTTCAAAGAAACTCGGCCAATGGAAAACACCGGCAATTGTGTTCAGACAAAAAGTCACATGACTGCCCCGACACCACTCCCCGTGAGCGAGAAGGGAAAGAGAATAAAAAGAAGTGTGGTGTTTCAGGGTGGAGGGTTGATGGAGATGGGGGGGGGGGGGGGGAGGATAAGGCACAAAGTAAATGAAAAAGTAGGGGCGGTGTTTAAAAGTACAGAGCAGGTACCTGATACCTGAGTCCATCCCATGACTGAGTGAAGGCAAAAAGCATTTCCGTCTGATCTTCTTTAGTCTCAGTTTCAGAGCAAACAGATTGGCTGGAGCTTATTTCTGTTTGCTAAGAAGAGCGAAGCTGAGCAGCACAGTGGGGAGACTAAAGGTGCAGCTCGAACTCAAGCTCAAACAAACATTTCCTCACCACGTCAATGTTGGGCTTTCTATATGCAGAATCCATTAAACCTTCAGTTTACTCCCAACTCACAGTGTTTACCATTAGGAGGAAAAAAAAAAAAAAAAGGAAATGTCAGGTAATATCTTTGCCTCAAACGAGACTGGTATCTTTCAAAACGTTTGATTTCTGATGGGTCTGACGTTTGGATTTACATGTTCCGTATTGGTGGATTTTCTGGGAGTCATTCTATTGACACTAACAGGAAGTGCATGAACAAGAATCTCAAACTAATCCTGTCTTGAAAAGATCTTATGTACACATACGTCACTCCCTGTTATCGTTTGGTAATCCACTGATGACTAATGCCAGATACTAGTTAACGTTGCCTAACAGGTTTGATATAGGTGAGTGTTAACCTGTTAATGAAGCCTACACATGCCTATGCTCCGATACTTTCAAGCGTGAGAGGCCATGTGACATTTGGAAAACCAGATGAATCAGTTGTGACAAAGGTAAACGTGGAGCTGTGTCAGATTTGTCAGAATGCCAGATGCACTATTATCACTGGCTCCGTCATGCTGCTCTGTGATCATTCAGGAAAAAAAAGCAGCAGGGGTGGAAGTACAATCCAGACATTTCAACATAACACAGGCACTGTGCCAGTTCTGTCTGCTGAAAGGCAGCGGTAACAGTTTAGGAAACAATACATTCAGTCTGGAAGTGAACACATATACTGGAAAAGTATTTTACTGTAGGTTGATTAAGTTGATCTAGTATCACGAGATGACTGATAAGAGACCCCAACCATACAACAGCAAAATTATATTCTGGTCATATTGTAATATGCAATGACAACATATGACAAACAAGTCAATTTCAGTTCATTAAAATCAATACTATTTTACACACTGAAGGTTTGACAGAAATAAATAAGATGAAAACTGGAGCTCCAGGTTGCACATGTGGGAAGGATACTGAGTGAGGAGGCTAAATGACATTGATCTTCCAGTTGTCTCCACGATCTGTATTCATTTCAAACGAGAGGCAATCGTTCAGATGTCTGCGTGTGTTTTATTCACAAACTAAGCATGTCTGCCTTCATAAACATCCAGTAGATTAGCGGGCATGCCGTCAGCAGCTATTATTGTAGTGGAGAAGTATTTCCTCATCTGGCCACCTACTACTTTTATTGACAGACTTTCTATTTTGTGGACTTTATTTTTTTTTTTCAAACATCTATTTATTATTTTTAACAAATGAGGAGCAATGAACATGCTCTCTTGTGCACATATACATACAAACAGAAAAAACATATATATGTGAAAAATCTGTAAATAAATAAACAAAAAAGCCGTCCTACCAGCAGTCAAATCAACATCTCATTTTGGTCTAACCAAGTGTAAAAAAAAACAGCCCAGATTACCCAAAATCTATCAGGCTGGTTCTTACTAAAGTAGCTAATCTTCTCAAAGGCAAAATAAAGTCATCCCTTTAAGCCATTGGGAAATTCCACACAGTGACTCTTGCTTCCACGAAGATGCAAAACAGCGTGGAGCTTCCTAAAAACAAACATTAAATAGGGACCTCAGATTGGTCGAGTTATCAAAATCTTCAGGATAGGTATTTAAAATACACAGTTTAGGATTTAAAGGAACCTCTTTACCAATCATCCGATCAATCACAGTCAGCCCGGACTTCTAATAATCCAATCAGTCAATACCTGAGGACTCTCCCACATGCAATGAAATAAAGTCCCTTTCTGATGCCTGCGTTTAACGTCGGGAATATTAGGGTTGAAGTGATGTAGCCTGATCGGACTGAGGTGTTGCCATTTGTATTGTAGTAATTTGGAGTTTGCGTGGACAGATTGGGTTTGAGCTGAGGTGCAAGCCTGTCACCACTCCTCTCCCGGTAGCAGATTTTCCAAAGTCTGCTTCCCATGCTTGCAGAATATTGTTTGAAGATTCTTTGCACTTGTCAACAAAAGCTCCAGTTGGACTATGATATCTAATTTCATGCTTGTTAGAGCTCAGTGCTCCATCCAATTGCTCAATAGTGAACACAAGGGGGAATCCTTTGTTTCCAGCAGATCCATCTGGAGGAAACAGGTCGAATGCATGCAAAACCCTCATTTCAATCCCCCTATTTTCAAGTGATGTCATTCATCATGTAATTCTTAGTTGATCACCTGCGAAATGCTTGCAAGCTGAAAGCAAGCAACAGCATGTCATTTCGTATGCTTTATGCAGGACGTCAGAGTGCCCGGACTTGTTATTGAATTTGTTGAATCCATTACTATTTGAGTGTTTTATTTTTTTATAGTGATAACTCTCAATCTTATCCTGGCCTGGACCATCTCAATACGAGTGTGTACGGCCAACAGCTGTTCGTCTCCAGCTCCCTTCTTTTGTCTCAGATCCCGGAAAATAGGTACAAATTGTATGTTTCATACTCTTGTTTCTATTTACAAAATTTCAGCTTCTGTTCAATTCTGACTGATGTTTGTCCTGAGCTGTACGAAGGTTGAACTTCGAAATCCCTATGATGGTGCAGTTTATTATGTTCTACACTCACTCTGGCATCTGCCAGGGGGTATTAAATTAAATTACAGTGTGCCTTACACACGTAAGTTCCCTGCAGAAAAGTGAGACGACACAGTCTACAAATGTTCGGCAGACGGTTTATTACTGAGGCAAAAATCACACATCTATCACTTTCCCAGCACTACACTGTGCACTTGAACACAATCCTCTGCCTTGTAATACATCGCCGCTGCACCACTAAATTACCCTCCTTCAGCTGTGGTGGGCAGGTCTCATTCTCAGAAAAGCATCTAGCATCAAGTGAAAAAGGCCTCAATTACCTCCCAAAGCATGAATTGTGACAGACGAGCAGCATTGAACCTTGGGAGAAAAAAAAAAAGCTGACAGTATCGAAGGCATTTTTTATTTCACAAAAGGTAATGGAGGAGACGACCCGAGGCTTAGCAGTCCTGCGTCAGCTTGTCCAGGGATAAAAACCCACATTGTGACGACAGGCTATTTTGCAGGTTCTTGGACTATTCTTAAGGAAGGAACATGCAACTTGGAGATTAGGCTTTAATACAACACATCAAGAAAATCGGTTTCACAAGCATGTGGAACAATAACTCAAAGGTACACACAGCTGCATTCCTATTCACCTCAACACAATTTATCACATCCAACCGTTAGGAAAAAGGTAAACAAATCCTGTGGAGCTATACTTGCAACAACAATGGGTCAAACACAACATTAATACCTGGTAATTATCACACTGTTGTTACGCTACACTTAGCTTTTCGCCCCAGTTCAGATCAGGTGACGAGATACGAGTCCGTCGCTCGCAGTCATTGCTTGAGATGTGACAAAGATTAGACGTCTGCGGGATACGCTATGTTAGTTTTTCAGCTTGTAGACATGTGTGCACAGTGCATGTGAGGCAGCTGGACAAACGAGTCACAATGGCGAGATTTAGATGTGTTGATAAGATAAATCGCTTTCAACTTTTTGCTCATTTATTTTTGCAATCTTCGTTTAGCCTTTGACTCAATCTGCAAATCTATTACCGAAAGCGGTACGTGAAGTCAGAATTAATCTCGCTGTGAGACTAAATCTGATCCCCACAAAGAGGAGTATTCAGCAGTTTCAACATCAGTATATCATCACTCAATTGTCCTAAGAGCTTTGCAATATTCCGTTTGAAAGAAGAGGATTTACTCTTCAAACTTATCTTTCAGGAGAACTACGGAACTTACAGAATCCTTGTTTTTCCCATTTTTCCAAACCGACATGAAAAATGCATTAAACGCTTACAGCTCGGACATAAAGAGGCCACAACAACTGACATGCTCCAGCGAATCACTTGTGGTCGAGTGGAAAAGATACAGAAAAAGGAAGAAAACAGCATGATGTACAATACAAGGAAGTGAGAGAAAAGAGGTACAAACAATAGATGAGAAGTGAAGGCAGTGCCAGAACGGAGGAATAGGAAGAGAAGAGCACATACTTCCTCAAAAAGTATGAAACTCGAACTATAAAGCAGCCAGGCAGAAACCCATAAATAGATACGAGGTGAACAAAGTGGTGAACAGCCTTTTAGCATTAAGCGCCATGTGAAATAAAGATAATTAAGTAGAGCTGAAACAATAAGTCATTTCACTTTCATAAAAAAAAATGTGTACCTCTGACGGTCACACAGATGACATCTGAAGATTTTACACTGCATGTCCAAAGCGGCTTGAAGCTGGGATTTTCACTGCTTTCTACCATTTATACAAAATATAACTCCAAAGCCAAGGTTTGCAGATTAGCACAAGTTCCAAAATGTATGCATTCATCTTCCCATATTTGCTGCCACATAAAGAGATGGATTAGTTTTGCTTCCTTCGAATCAAAAACGTGGATACTGGAGACAAACACTTTTAAAGTGACACGTAGTTGTGATGCTCCGTGTTGTGTTGACATCACAGTGAATATCTGTTTTCGTTGTAAGTATCTGCATTTACTCTTTATTGGCAAACACATTGAATCCTTTCTGATACGGAGATGAGAGTGTCCCATTTACATGAACAAGGAATAAAGTGCTGAGCTTGATGTGCTGGTCTAAATTCATCAATCCCAAGGAGGACGTGATCAGAAAGACAACATATATTGCCTCTGTTCGTGATAAACAAGCCCTCCAAATGAACCCTCATCGGCCTGTGTTTTTATTAATAACTTGCATTTTGAGCATATGTTCATTTCATGTAAATACAGCCACTGGGACGGACACTCTGAAATCAGCACTTTACATCCTCAGCAACCTATGTGTCAAACCAAAATCTGTCAAAATGTTAATTTAAGAAACCAAAACAAAACAAAAAATCACAATGTCTTGCGAGCTTTATCAGTCTACTTTCTATTCAGTTAATTTCCACATTTAAAACAAAGAAAAAAATCAACAAAAGGTCAGGTTTCGTTTTACGTGTTTAATTAAGTATACAAATGAAATCTATACTTTCACTTTTAACAGTCTTTTTTTCCTTTTCTTTTTTTTTCTGTACATCTATTTAATTATTAAAGCATGCGAGTACTTTAAGTAACTTTGGCTACACGACATGCAATTATCGTTGTATCAATTATTCATAACTTTTTAAATATTAATTTATTTAATCAACTTCAAAAAGAAAAGTGACATTTTGCTTCTTTTTTTTTTTAAACTAATACCAGAAAGTTACGATTGTATTCGAGCATGATTGCTTACGTCATGCGCGGTGTTATCTGGGTTTTAAATATAATTCGGGGTTGTATTGACAGAAACCTGTGAAGGTGCGTTTACAGAGAGAAAAGTTTCTGATCTCGTGCAAAAAGTGCAAAAGGTCCAAAACTCACATGTTGGTGGAGGAGCTTCGAGCGCGTCCGCGCTCCCTGAGCCATGGAGCCCGCATTGCACCCACGTGTCGATCCAGTGACGTCACCCACCACGTTGCTAAGTGATACTGAAGCACAATTCGAAGAGACAGGAGTGGAAGCAGTGATTTGACTTCTTCACTCACATTGAGATTCCATCAACCTCCAACCCTGAGCACAACCAAGGATGGATGGATGTTTTCTGTAAGCGTGTCCTCCAAACCTAGGCAGTAAAAGCTATTTGAAAATAAACATACAATGACTGTACCATTAAAAACTGGATCAATTATATGGATGAAAATGTAATGTGATTTTGACAACATAACGCCAGACAATAGTATTATAGTTTGTTTTTCAGTATATTCATACAATGCAAATAAAATAGCATAAAACACATACATAGTATTACTGAATATCTGAATATGTACAGATTTTAAAAACAAATTAATAGTATGAACTAGAGAGTAATTTAATCCTTCTCAGTATGTAACTGGGGGGGAAAGCAACTATTGAAGCCTGGAGTAGACTAAAAATCAAATATGACAATGTCGATTTGTTATTCCAAGTCTTTAGGAAAGAAAAACCCCACTAAGGAATTACATGTTCCAGTTTAAACAATTCCTTTATTTTATGTTAGTAACACTAAATAAAATGCCAGGTGGCCTCGTTATAGTACATTTTAATGCTGTTGTGCCACGTGGCTACACCCAAACAGAAAGGTACTGTTGATCTGCATGAATCTGTTCAACTTTTTATTTATTGTTGTGATAAAATCAAGCAAATGCGTAATCCTGTTCTGGGTTGTACAAGGGCACAGCTACTTGAGGACATACAATAGACTGTTCATAAATATTTCCACTGCAAACACCAACAAAGTAAAGTAGCTGAGGTGTTGATCATCATGATGAATGGAAAAATAACTGGTTAGCAAGGGTCAGTAAAGTTCTCACAAACACACACACACACACACACACACACATTGTATCGTAACAGATTTAATCTCTTTATAAAGTTTGATGATTTACAAAAAAGCTTTATACTATAGAAAAATATGATGAGACGCCATCTGACAGATCACACAAGGCCACATTGTTTGATTATTTGATGGGCGTAATTACAATTTTAAATGAGCTGCATTCCAGAGGGATTACAAGTTAAAATCCACTATTCATCTGACTAAATCTGATATTATCTGAGAATGAGGCAGTCGACATTTGCTTAATATTTCACATTCATCTTCCCCTGGGCCAGTCGTTTTCCACAAACATCTCAGTCATGTTTACGGAGTGGCGTCTTCTAACTTTGCCGACACACAAAACTTCAAGTGTTGGTATTTCCCCCAGAACATCATAACAACTGCTCCTAAACAACATAATAGAAACCTGTAAACAAAACCAGAACTCACAATTCTGCTTTATTCAGTTGCAATAGATTACTGGATGAATCATAAGGGTTGAAAGTGAAAACTTCAATCACCATTTTAACAGCATTTCTTCTTCTTCTTCTTCTTCTCATTTCTATCAGGCAACCTGGTGGTGCTATCAGATAAATGACTTTGAAGGAATTGGGCAGAATGTTCAAACTCCAGTATATTGACTTACATACACTTCCATATGATTTAAACTGCTTCTTCTCGATCGTGACTGTTTTATATTTTATAACTAATCAGCTTGAGTTAACATCTGATCAATTATTTGACTCTGGCCTACCATGACAGGATACAAAATGCAATGTACTTTCACTTCAAGACAAAAACTTTCCTCGACTACAAAAAAACAACAACACAAATAGTATGAATTACAGTCATCTTTAAACATAAAAGTGCAGTTTTTCTTGCCAACATCGTTGACCGTTATGAACTGTACATCTGTCTCCAGCAATGAAGCTGTCAAAGCGAAACGAGCGGAGATTCCCGAACACCTTACAGTTCCTGGAATGTTCCTTCCGGCACAATCCGACAGTAAGAGCGTCTCCCGGGCCTGCCTCGACTCATGCTGCAGGTATTTCCAGTTGCAACGCCTGATAGGAAGGGTGACCACTTTAAAACGAGATGATAGGGTGGCGAGAGCACAAGACAAGCCAAGTTATTTTCAAAAAACAATAATCCCTGTAATTTATTCACACCCTCCTCGTTTGCTGCCGTTGCAACATGAAGGCGCAGCTTCGCAGCTCCAACCTGCCTGACGTGAATGAAGAGTGAACTTTGAACCACATTTGGTTTTTAACTCCTCAATATTCACAGTCTGAAGTCTCGACATTTGCTCCCGTTTCCGTCCACATTTGCATGCGTCTGTGTGTTGTTTTGTGACACATTTGTTGTTGTTTGTTCTACGTATTCAAAATGTACCGCGTCTTTGTTCAGCTGCCTTTCTCCACTAACGTTTTGTTGATCAGAGGACCGCAAGTAGATTATTTTTAGAAGAAAGCCTTATTTTTGTCAGTGGTGGTGACTCAAAATGAGCATTCCTGACAATTTACAACTCTACTGAAACTGTTACGAGTCACTCCTCTGCGAGCCCCAAACTGAAAATAGAAACGGCTCTTTTCTGGTTTGTCACATAATGCTGTAAAAAAAACACCAGGGTGATAAAAAAAAAAGTCTCTCACGGGTGGCGAGCCGTTGCTATCGGTGAAACTGAACGGAGGAAATAAACTTCCAAAAGCACAGCAAGGGAGAATATGCAAACTACACAGAAGAAAAGCCACCAAACCAAACCCGGAATGGAACTGGGTGACCGTACCGCGACTGTGTAGCCGTTCGTTCACATCTTTGGATAAAACTCAGAGGCTTCGGTGGTGCATGTTTGGCTACAAAGACCTGACGGGGATCAAAGCAGCAAAACAATTCTACAAAAAAAAAAAAAAAAAATGAAGCAATGGTGTGGGTGGTGCAGCTGCGTGATGGAAAGTGTTCTGAGAAGATACAAAATCCAAACACGTTACATAACATCTGGCTGACAGTTGAGTAGCTGTGGGTGCATGTAAACACTCAGACATTCCTTTGTGTGCACCTCCGGATCCAACACTCAGGTGTGCAGTTTTAAACTCTGCTGTCAGTCTCCGCCCTGTCACATCCCATCATTTATTTGAATCCTGGTTTTTGTGGACGGAGGCATGAGGCATGGATGACAGAGAGTCAGGGACTCACACACAATCCTGGGCAAGTTTGGAAACATCAGTGTTTGGGTTGTAGCAGTTTCCATGAAAAAGAGATTGCGCATAGAGATTACTGGAACGACTCCGGAACAAACTTGTCTCAGGTGTAAAAAATATAAGCGCATTCCTCTGGTCCACAAGAGCTTTTCCTTTAACACTGCAAAGATTTTGTCACTTCTCATAGCTCATATATATATATATATATATATATATATATATATATATATATACATATACAAATCTAATGTGTCACAGTGCAATGCAACTTCAAAACGGACTGGATTTGTTCCACTCTGTCGCCGCATGTGACTGAAATCATGAAACATGTCCGCTGGTGTTCATAAAGCTGACTTCTTTCATGCTTTGAACTTGTAGATGTATGCATGTGTCAAGCTCACTTTGGGTTATATGATGCCGTTTATGTTGTTCATTGATGTTTGTTACATTTATGTATGAAATCAGAGTTGTTTACAAAAAAAAGAAAGAAAGAAAATCACACACTACAAAATTTCTAGTCAAATCTCTTGAAAAGTGTTTAAAATTGCACAGATATATACTATGAAACTTGAATGCTGTATTTTTGTTTGTTTGTTTTGTTTTCATGTGTACAATCCCTAACGCTGCAGCTTGGTTGACACGAGAGAGAAATAAAAAGAGAACGACTGCAAAATTGTCCAAATATGTACCAGATTTTGAAGAGATGGAACTGAGAATATTTACAAACAATGACTGTATGACAATCCTGCAGAAACAAATTCTGAACTGAAAAGAAAGACTTGGCATATCAATAAATGTAGTGAATATTAATGAACCTGTCTCATAGCCGGTTTCAAAAAGTATGAATTTCAAAAGATAATCTACAATCATCAAATGAAACGCCTTTCCAGAGCAATTCATTTTTAGTTCAATATAAAGACCTAAAAACAATTAATTTATTAGTCAAAAAAAAAAAAATCATAAGGTTACTGAATTTCAGCATCAAGGTGAATTTCCTGACGATTACCTGTAACTTCAACTCTCTGAACATTTGCTGGAATACAATTTGCTCTGGGGAGCAAATAGTGTTGTTGTTGTTTTGTTTTTTAATAGTCTACCTTGAAATGAAAAGCATTTAACATTGTCATAATAATACCAGGTTTTTAAAACTCTTTCTACAATCATGTGAATGCAAAATCGTATTGATGTTCCCGGAGCATCAATTCCTGCATATTTAGGTACATTTTGGGAGTTTTTGGGTGTGATGAAACATTTTTTTATTTCATAATAAATAACTACCGGTAAATAAATAAATGCATTGAGTTCAACACCATCTTGGATGTCCTGATCTCTGCTGACCTCTCCTGGACAAACAACATCACTGGCCGCCCTGTCCCGACTCTGTCCCCTGGAAACATCATCAAAAGCAAAACATCTGCACGTGCAACCAATACATTTAATGTCCAATATAAAAATGTATTAACTTGACTTCAAGCAATATTTAAAAAACACCAACATTATATTGACAGTACATAGAAGAACTGGATAAAAAAAAATTAAAATTAAAATTCATATCACAAACCCACCGACATGGGAAATCCTTACAGAAGACAAAAAAGGACATTCCTGTGAGGTAGACGGTCGGTGGCGTGAACCACTTCTCACTTAAAACAATCTCCTCTGCAGCAAATCTGACACTTTGTGACGACAAGCTCAACAACAAGCTCCGAATAGGCGAGTGACAGTTTTGCTTCAGTTCTAAATTTAAATAAACAGCAGACAGATGACGAGACGATCTTTTCAGAAATGATCAAGTTCACGCACACAACCGGCTGATCGTTAAGTGAACCGGTTTAACTTTGACACGACAGGATGTAACCAATCATCTGCAGCTGCAGATTTTTCTCAACGACTCGAACAATGTGTTGTTTTAAGGTGGCAGTTTGGGATATTTTTTTTTGTTATAAATGTGTTTTTAGCTCAACTTTGTTGAAAAAAGTTCAGTGAAAAGATCAATTGTTTGTATATATTCAGCTAAAATGGGAGATACAACCAGCTACGGAGTCAGCTTTTCTGAGCACGGAGACTAAAACGTGGGAGAAATAAAGACTGGGAAATGGCTCAGCTCGTTGGAGTGCATCTCTTATACCCAGTACTCGTTAGTTCAGTTGACTCCGAACCATGTACTGACCATGCAGTTTATCCTATTGCGTTATGATTTAGTTAGCTATAGGCAAATAGTATTTAACCGCGACTGACCGCTTTCCCTTCACTTTCACTTTTTAAACTCCAGAAACCGAACCGGCAGTTGAATAAAACCCCAACAGACGCATGACGGTGGTAGAAATTTTGAATAAATAACTGCATTTCCAAACATATCAAACAAACCCTTTATAGATATAAACACTGCAAATAACTATTAAGGCAACAGTTCCATATCATCACGCGGGGATTGATCCGAGGCACCATTGGATGAGACATGATAAGACAGTGGAGAGCAGCTCCACCTCACACCCGCCCCACGTTCAGTTCTGTTGGTAGAAAGGACTGTCAAAGCCGCTGTCCTGCTGATGCTGTCTCAACTCAGAAAACAGGGGCCTGTAACAGACCTGCTGCGTCTCGCATTCGGAGCCCGGCGTGGGCTCCCTCCGCGTGCCTCTGCTGGCGAGAGGCGGGATCTCGCCGTGCGGCGTCGTCTTTGCGATCTCATTATAAACCGTGACGTCAGAGACGTCCGGGGTCAGTGTACCGGACGCCCCGCTGACGCCCGGTGCGGCGGACGCAAGAGGCTTCACCGGTTCTACGTTCCTCCCGAGGAACGACAGTGTAGAGACGCGGAAGCTTGCCTCCGAGTCGCTGCTCGTCGGGCTCTGGTCGGAGTGTCTGTCTCCTCGGACCGGAGCCTCTGACAGCAGGCCGTTGTCCACTTTGGGAGAGTCGCCTCCCCGCAAGTGCAGCTCCCCGTTTTTACCCCGCAGGGACACGTTTTTCAAATCTGCAGGGGATGGAAAAGCCGCCCGATGACGGGACTTGTGACCGGGGAGGCTTGTGGTCTTCGTGTCAGCGTCCACCGACGTCTCGTCTTTCTCGCTTGATCGTTTGCCCAAATGCTTTGACGGTCTCGTCCTCGCCGCAGCTGCTGGATTCTGGTCTGAATCGGCACCGGTGTTTTCTCTGTGGGATTTCTCCTCTGGCCTCATGTCAGGAGGCACATTTGGTGACGCCCGGTCCTTACTGAATCCTCCGTCTCCACCTGGAGGGCAGGTGGTGGTGGTGGTGGACACAGCTGTTGAGCTGCCTGCTTATGCGAAACAGAGACGAACATCACACAATCACAGTAAAAACACAGAGGGTTATAAAACACAGAGAAGCAATAGGTCTCACCTGGTAAATGATGGTTCTTTCCCGATTTACTTTTGATCGGCGTTTCAAACACTTTGGCCATGGCCACCAGCTTGCTTGCGGCGTTCATTATCTTCTTCTCAGCACTGCAAAGACACAGACGAGTCAATACAAACGAGCCAGACGGTCCACAGTGAAGCGAACGCTCCTTTTGGACACTGAAGGCCACTTGCCCTGTACTCTTTCCTCCGTCTTCCAGCAACTCCTGCAGACAGGTCAGGTAATAGTGCCGCATCTTTCTGGCCGTGTCCTGCCTCTCTCTCTGCACCTCTTTGCGGATCATCTCCGCCGCTCGTTCCCGACTTTCCTGGAGGTAACGCAGCATGTCGCCTGGAAGGAAGCAAAAACGGGATGAGGCTTCTGTTCACATGCGAATGATTACTTTCAAAAGCTTAATGTCCGAGCCTGCACGTAACAAAACAAAACAAAACAAAACAAAACAAAACAAAACAACTCTTCACTAAATTCCAGTATAAAGACCAACCTCTGATTTTCTCTACAGTCACCAGGTACTGCTGCTTCATCTCTTCCAGGCCCTGCTGCAGTTTTTGTTGATCAGAACTTCTGGAAAACAAGTGCAATACAAGTTTTCCTTTCCTCTTCGAGATTGGTTGGGTGCAAGCAAATTACAATGCACACAAAAAACTCTAGAGGCACAAACCCTGTAGATTCGTTGCTTCTCTTGACTTCTTCTAATCGCTGCAGATGTTCCTCCTTCGCTTTCTGTAAGCTGCTCTGATGTTCATCTACAACAAACAGTGGCGTATCCACGGTGCATCAATACACATGCTTCTTCAAATCACAGCTGAGCATAATGAGTATGCCACTTGCAATAATAATAATAGTGGGGGAAAAAGTACCCTTGAGATTCTGCATCGCGGCTTTGTGCTCTCGAACGTTGTGCTGGAGTTGACGGCAAGCCTTCTCTAAATGTCTCTGCAGCTCATTGTTCTTCTTCTGCAGTTTACTTGTGTTCTGAGCGCACTCCTTCCTGCAGCTGGACGCCGGCTTTGTCTCGGAAAGAGAACCTGGGAAATGACCAAAGAAAGTCCCATCATGCCGACGAGTGCTGGCAGCTTCTTGGGGTCACATCGAACTAAACAATAGTGAAAATGTCGTGTACGTTGGATTGTGTTGATGTCTCTCTCATGCTGTGCTTGTGTTTCTGTTAAGACTCTTCTCAGTCTCTCTTCACTCGTCTGTGGGAGCAGAAAAGACAGAGCACACAGCTCCAATAAGATACCACCATGATAGTGGGGCTTAAATTGTATACGATCAGGTTTTTAGCAGTTTGAATTTCAACATCAGTTTCAGTCCCAATATGAAACTAGCTTTATACATTCCACTCTTTAGATGACAAACGATTTAACTACTCACTTTTTCCCACTCCTTTTTTGCCCGAGAAACGGCTCTCGTGACCAAGTCTGCGCACGAAGTGTGAATGACCTGTGTTATCGATGTCTCTGATGTGGCTCTACTCATCCCGCTGTCGTCTTCACCGTCCTGATTAAGAAGCTTCGCCTGAACCTCCGCCAGTCCAGTTTCCAGCTCTGCTTTGAATTCCTCTCTCAGTTGCCGTTTCTGGGTCAGCTCTTTGACGGCATACTGGTACTGCCACTCCTCCTCCCGGGCCCTCACACTCTGCTGGAGCTTGGCTTCCACCTGAAGGAGAAGCTCCTCCTTCTGGCGTTCGGCGTCCTCTCTGGTTCGCTCGAGCCTTTTCAGCTGTTCTTGCAACTTGGCTTGGTGAACTTGCTCACTGCGAGCTTGGATCGCGGCGATCTCCTGTCGCTTGTCTCTCGTCCAGGCTTCCCTGGCTCCAGCCAGCTCCGCTTTCATTACCGCAGCTTGCTCTCGGGTCACCTGCTGCAGCTGGCTTTGGAGAGCCGCCAGCTCCTTTTGAAGTTCCTCCATCCTCTGTCCTCCAGAGCCTTGCTCCTCCAGCTGCTGCTTCTGCATCCGGTGCCACTTTTCCTCTGCATCCTCTAGTGCCCGAGACACCTGAAACATTTCATCAAGGTGGATCGTCCAAAATAAATAAAAAATAAAAGTGGATATATGGCAATGACGCTTTTAAAATTGTAACAAAACAAAACAGCCTGTCATACTTGTTGTTCAGTATGTTTCTGCTGTTCTCCTTCCCACTTCTTCTGCTCTGTGAGGAGAGATGCCTGGTATTCTGGTAATGAAGTCAAATCATCAATCCAGCGATTGTAGGCCCGTGTCACAGCACCTTCCACCTGAAACAACAAGCACATCGACCACTGCTAGATTTGACCCTTGAAAAATGGCACAGAATATCACTATGATGCAACAAAACAAAGATGGAGTCTTAAAGGTCTATTACACAGAAATATCTTGGCGAGTCCATTTCTTATAAAGTTATCATTCTCAGTCATCATGACGCATCATGATGCATCTCAATATTTAGAATCTGAGGGAAAAATGAATCAATGCACAACTGAAATGTTTTTATCCTCTATTATTTTATCCGAATTGGTAGAATATCTGATGAGCACCCTGTTTTACACCTGAAGTTGACAATTAGCGCCACGAGAATAGGAAAAATTTATGAATCGAGCAACTCTTAAATTATTTTTTTTTCAACTTTTTCAGAGCTCACAAACCTGTTTGGCCACATCCTCCAGGTATTTTTCCTGTGCGTCTCTCTGCGCTTGTCTCCGGGCTTCCTCCACAGCCGTACGCCGCGCCTCGTCAGCCTCCCGTTGCAGCTGCTGTCTCTGTGCACTGAGCCGGGACTCCAGCACCTCGGCGGTGACTGTGAGACGGCTCGTTTCGACGGCGTCCGTCTGACAGGTCGCCTCGCCTTTCGCTGCTGATCTTTTCGCATCCTCAAGCTTCTGAGTCCAAGTCCTTTCCATCTAAAAAGGGAGTAGAAAATAAAATCAGGTGTGAAATAACTCCTAAGAGAGATGCAGGGGCGGGACTCTCCGTCAAGGGGTCTTAACCTTTTGCAGTTCCTCCTTCATTGCGGCTCTGGTTGCAGAGACACGAGAATTTACTTGCTGCTGGATCTCAGTCTCCTTCTCTTTGGACCAGAGAGCTTTGAGTTGTAATATAGAGTCCTGATGCTGAGCCTCAAGTTCAGTTCTCAGCTTCTCCACAGCCGCGCTGCCCTGGTCTTTAATCGCAGCTTCCTCCTGCTCTCGCTTGCGAATACTTTCTTCGAGCATGTTCTTTTCATTGCAGATAGCCAAGTAGCATTCTTGCACGCCCAGCATCTTGTCGTTGACTTCAGACAGCTGTGTTCTGTAAAAAAAAGTAAGGAGCGTGAACGATAGCCAACCGTCTCTAGCAGATTGAAATGTTCAGTATTAGTTGCAGAAACACCGACTGTAGCAGGTGAGCCTGCTGCTGGTGCTGCGCACGCAGCTCTTCAATCTGAGCGTCGTGTTCCAGCGCCAGTTCTGTTCTGATCTGGTTCACCACGTCGTCCCGATACTGCTGATGAATCCGCTCAGATCTTGACAGAGGGTCAGCATCATTTATAAACACACACACACGTACAACTCAAAATTAAACTGTGCTCAGTGTAGTTTCTCCGTATCTCACCTCACTGATGCCTCCTGCTTCTCTTGGTCAAGCTCCTGGATCATCTCCCTCATTTTGGTGCACAGCGCAGAATTAGAAGACTTCAACTTTTCCTCACTCTGCTTGAGCTCCTTGTGCTTCTTATCAAGCGACTGCAGTTTGGATAGGAAAAAACAATGACTCGCGACGTCACAAAAGTGATAATTATGGTTATTATTGAATAAAGGACATAATTAAACAACCACAACAAACCTCAAGTTGTTCCTGCAAATGCCGTTTGTCTTCTTGTAGCCTCAGCAACTCTTTCGGAGCGTCTCCAGCCACGTCTGTTGGTTTCGTATGACTGCTCTCTCTGGCCTGAGGACATAATAATTGTCTTTATTAGAGCAATCCAACGTATTTCCTTTCATTTACTCACTTTATTCGTTTTTCAGATTATTTTTTTCTCCCAACAAAGTTATTTTAAGCCGATCATTCTCCACAAAAATATATCAAGGACCTTGCCATCTAAGCTCCACTATTTTATAATTTTCATTGGTTTTGTTTGAAGTAAATCCCAATCACAGTGATAAGAAAAGAAGATTTCTCACGGAAGCCTTGACTTTGACGTCCTCCAACTCTTTCTGCAGCTCGATGACTTGAGCCTGGCAGTGCTGGAGATCTTCCTGCTGCTGACTGATCTTCTGCCGCTTCCCCTTCAAACTGCCCAGGCAGCGCTGCATCTCCACTCGAAGCAGCCTCAAAGCTTCATCTTTTGGCAGTTTGGAGTCTGACAGATGAGCGAGAGCAGTGCTACTAAAACGAGAAGAAAAAAAAAAAAAGATCATTCTGACGGGAGTGCTGTCAGTTAACTTCACCCATTCACCCTATATCACCTGCAGGGTGCTCAGTTCAGAAAAAAAGGTCTCCAGTCACAGTGAAGACACAATCATGCACACAGATATTCACACCTTCAAGCAATTTAGAGTCACCGGAAATAACCTCAAAGACACATTTTGGACTGTGGAAGGAAACCAGACTGCAAATTAAAAACAACTGCTCTTGGTATTTCAATGGACTTTTCAAATAGAGCCAGATGACATGGTTTCCCAGTTAATACCAGCAAGTCACAGCACAAAGGAGAAAAACAATGCACTGAAGAATCCTCGTGTACCTCTGCAGCAGGCCATTTTTCCTGTTTGTTTTCTTCAATCCGAGATCCAAACATGACTCAGACATGTGATTCTCCCAGTCACTGCTCGGGTCCAATGCGATGACCCCATGTTTCACGGCCGACTCATACAGAGTAATCTGCTCCTTCAGATCAGCCAAATCCTCCTGTCGGTAAAATGATGTGGAAGAAATGACAACACAACCAGCTTTTTGCACGTCGCAATACTCCGAGAGGCAGAAACGTCAAAGAGCTAACCTGTAAAACTTTATTCATGTCTTCACTCAGCGCCTTTGCCGACTGCGCTTGTTGTAGTTTGATTTGCCTTTGACTCATCTCTTGTACTGAACCTGGAGAAAATAAGCGATAAACGTCACTTCGGTGGAAACAATGTAAGACTGTGCGCACACACGCACACACACACACACACACACACACACACACACACACACACACACACACACACACACACACACACACACACACACACACACACACACACACACACACACACACACACACACACACACACACACACACACACACACACACACACACACACACACACAAGTGTAGCTGTGCTTGGCGATGATCATGGCTTTGCCATTAGGACAAACACATATTTCAGTATAGATATAGTATACAGACGATGCCTTCACTCACTTGTCTCCAGCAGTTTGGCACATTGTTGCTGACTCTCCTCCAGACGTTGAGTGAGGGCATTGACCACTTTGGCTCGCTCCAGTTGTTGTTGTTCTCTCTGGCACTCCAGCTGATTCACGTGCTCTCGTAAACTCTGACAAACATCAACCTGGGAAAAAACAGCAAAGAACATAACACAGAGGCTGACCAAGTGTAGAAGAAGCTTGAAATAAAGATCTTTTCAGATTTGTCTGCTTTTAAATGGATGAACTGTGAACAACTTAAGACACTTCAGGTGCATTTCAATGCTGTAAGAGACCTGTTCTTTCAAAGAATGAGAGGTGGAGTCCAGCTTCTGCTGCAGGGCCAACATTGCAGAGTCGTGTTGCTCCTTCATGATGGTAAGGTCTCTGTCGTGTTGCTCTCGCACTCTGGACAGAGTATCAGAGCGGCAAAGCTCCAACATCTGTTGCTTCATGCTGTCCACTGCAGCGTCGGCCACCATTTGCTTCTTGATGTTCTGGGAACGCAAAAAAGTATGTGGACAACTTAAAAGGCATTCCTAATGTATTACAGCTACTAAGTATTTATTTACAATTTTGTTTGTTGTCATGTAATTATGACCGTTATTAATATGTGAAGAAACCTGAGGTGCGTCTTACCTCCTGATTTCTATCATTGAGGATCTGCACTTGCTGCTCCAGTGCCTTCAGCTTGTTTTGCATCTGAACTTCTCGCAGTTTTGCTTCTTCCACTAGTCGACTTGATTCCTTTAGACTTACAGCCAGGCCATCTTTTTCATCTACAGATCATTAAAAAAAAAAAGGGTCATTACATTGTGTCAATAATAGATGAGTCAAAGTGGAAAATTTGTTTCAAAACAACCGAGGTTTTAAGTGGAAAAAAACAACAACTCTGAAATCAAATTAATACAACATGCAAAAATATAAAGGGATATTTCCTTCCACGCCAATGAGAGTGTCCGTATCCTGAAAATAAAAGTTAGTGTGAAACGTACCTCTGACGATTGCAAACTGATGTTCAACGTATCTCATGTTTCGCCGTGCGTCTTCCAGTTTTTGCTCCAAATCTTCGACTTGCCTCTGCTGCGCTTTATTTAAAATCTGCAGTTGAGCAAGCTGCTGCCTCTCAGGGTTTTCTGAAACATCGGAAAACCAAAATCACGAACGAATTTCATTTCACCTCCTCAATAGTATTCATCTGGAACGTTTTGTCTCACGTTGTGTCGTGTCCAGGAATTCTCTTTGCAGATGGTCGAAGTGGGCTTCTTGCTGAGCCCCCGGAGGGTGAAACATATTTGGCTGATGGGCAGGGTGCTGAGGACTGTAAGTGTCCTTAATAATGAAAGTAAAACATGTTATTTATTGGCACCTTTCAAGACATCCAAGGTCACTGGACACAATGATGACATGTTAGAATACAGTTATAAATGAGAAAACTCGTAAAAAAACATAGTAACAACATCCAAAACATTCAGGGAGAAGAACATCAATTGGCACGAGTACGCTTGTTTAAAAAGATACGCAGTTGATGTAGCCATGGTGGGAGTATGCCGATGGGGTGATATTATTGATGTGGGTTTGAAATGATAAAATGCTGTCGAGGACGGCACCCAGACACTTCACCTGAGTGGAGGGAGGAAACAGAGGAGCTGGAGATGGTAAAAAAAAAAAAAACTATGAGGGTGGACTTGGAGCCAATTAGGAAAACCTCAGTTTTGCCACTGTTAAGTTTGAGAAAATTGAGGAAGCAGAATGTGATGTTTTGTAGACAGTGACGGAGGGAGGTAGGAGGGATGGTGGAGGTGGTTTTGCTGGAAAGGTAGAGGTGCGTGTCGTCCACATAGTAGTTAAATTGCATGTCATCAGTCCAGTGGGGCATATGAATCCAGCTGTGTGAAAACTATTCTCATAATGAGACTTATAATGAGCTTATAATATGGAGATTGTCACAACCCGAGTGTCGAGCTGTGATGTTGAAGTTTTCGATATTGCGGTATGAAATGATCCGGAGTGTTTCATTTTTCTAGCGTGAGGTTGCAATTGAATGGAATCAACACGTGGCCGGAAATGAGGAGATCAGCTGACAGCGACACCAGTGCAGCAGACCAAGTCCAGAACATGATCTTTTGAATGTACGGAGAAGTTAATGTACTGTGTTAATCCAAAACGGTCCAGGCATGACGTGAAATCCTCAACAAGAGGGAGATTGACGTCCATATGAATCAACAATCTCCAAGCAGAATACTGTTTACCTTTGTCGCCTGTTCCAAACTTACTTATAAGGAAAAAATAAGAATATAACCATGGCAGACAAATTCAAGCATCAGCTTTCTTCTTCAACTCGATGAAATGAAACCATCAAGTGAGCAGAATTCCCTGTCCATAAAAAAAACATTGTGCCATGTTGTTTTGGTAGCTTGCAATAATAAAGGATTCCATTACCTGAAAATGGCTCTGTTTGTCCATGTATCCTCCTTCGGCATTATATTGCACGTGGCTATTGGGGGCTTGAGTGTATAATTCCGACTGAAACTCAGTGGAAAAGTCACAAGTTTCTGTCGATTTTTCTGTGTCAATGCTCATACGTGGATAATCTCCCCGTGCGAACTGATGATCCTGTTTCCAAGTGTGGGGCAGAGGTTGACTTTGAGGCTGACCCGGATGTCCATTGTTATGGACACCATCTTCATAACGCACACTGTGGGAGTCTTCATCATAGTCAACTTCATAGTTCTTTGGAGAGAAAGTAAAAGCATGATATGCATTTCCCTCAATACACAGCATGTCTGGAGAGGGGGAAAAAAAGTATTTAGAAACACAAGCTAATTCTACCTGTGTATGAGAGGCTGGTCTGGGATCAGCAGACCATTGCTGAGTCCATTTGGCATGTGGGCTGATCAGAGAGAGAAAAACGTATCAATATAACTGAACCACATGAAAAGCTTGTCCAACGAGTGAGTCAACACACATCAATGTGGTTTACCTGCTGCCGCTATTTTTATTGCTGCAGGCCGAGTACTCCAGGTCGGACGGGGAGGAGTCCCGGCTGTCATCCAGCATGTCATGGGGCAAGTCTGTGAGCAGCTTGTGTAGCTGCAGAAAAAAAAACAGCACATGGAAATGAGTCACCGTTGTTGCCCCGCAACTGAGTTGTAAAATAACAGATTGATACAGAATCGCAAACTGTGTCAGCCCAAGAAGCAGAAACGGTATCGGTTATGTATTTACAGACACACAGCTTGCGAGATTTTAAAGCAACCACGCAGCCTTTTGAAAAGGTAAACTATGGATTGGAAGTAACTGAGGGAAACATTTTCAGAATTAATTTGTAAGTGTCTTTCCAACACAATTTCAAAAAAAATAATGCCAATTCTCATCTGTGTTCCTCACAGGCTGCACATGCTTGCCACACAAAACAGCCATGTAAGATGGAACAAGAAAAGCTGGCTGGACTTACTTCCCACAAGGAATGTTGAATAGTCCTCAAATCCTCGACTGTATCCACAACCAATGGACCCATATTTGTCCCTCTTACAAGAAAGACTAAAGAGGCACTTCAGCCTCAACTGCAGCGACGAGATAAACCTGAACCAAATATAACTGCAGCGAATTCCCCCTGTGTGAAAAATCCAAAGCGTGCCTGGCATGTTGTCGGCTTCCTGTAGGACTGCTGTGTTTTGCTCCAAAAGAACTCCATTGTTCAGAAGAAACATATAGCAAGGTTAACTGGGGCAGAAACATTCCAATTAGCAGTGGCGAACATTTTCCACTTCACTCCTTTGACAATAATAAGTAGGTTATAGGTAGGGGGGGGTGTCCATACTAATCAAAGTCCAGTTCTGCAGCTGACTGGTAAAATGTTAAAAGGATGTTTCTAAATGAAGTGGAGAAAGCCACAGTACTATATAACCTAAATAGAGACAACATATGAAAGCCACAAGGCAGAGTGAGAACCACAGATTTGAGCATGACACACCTCTGAGGAGGGGTGTCCCTACAGCCAATGAGAGCTCAGGTTAACTCACTGTGGGTGTGAGTAAAAACAAATCACATTCACTATTCACACAAAAAAGTTAGGGATATTCAGATTTTTTTAGGCTAAAATTTCAGGATTAATCTAAAATGCATGATAACCTTCACAGGTGAACTTAATGTGACTTTCCGTAAGCTTGTTTATGGAAAGTCACATTAAGTTCAATGTTTCAGAACTCTTTATGCAACTTGCTGTTCCTTCTAATAAATGTCTTAGTTCAATTCGAATTGGTATTTAAACAGTCCTAATCATGCTATTCACATTTTGACATCATGAGACCAAGACGACACCAAACAGTTGATCAACAGATCAAGAACTGTTCTGTTCTTAATGACTTTTATGTGTGTGTGTGTATGAAGCATTTTTTTGAGCCCTGTCAAAAGACACATTTCTGACACCCTTGGGTCAGACAATAAAACTATCTATCTATCTATCTATCTACCTCGCTGTTTCGAGGCTTCAAACAGGATGTTCTCAGACAGGAATACATTAGAATAGATAGAGACGGGCTGAAGAGGTTGCACCATTAGTGAACGGCTGCTGGAGACTGGGATAGCTCAACTTGAGCGGCCTGCACTTTCTATGGACCTGAGATCTCTGGGATCAGTTGAGTCACCTTTGGGAGGCTTGTACCCCTGAAAATCAATGGTTTGAGGTCTGACCTTCCAGAAGAGCCGGGAGCCTCAGCAGACAATAAATCCACTTGTAAACAGCCTCATTGTCAAGCTAATTGTTGCTCAAGGACCATTTATTGAGGCAGTTTTTGTTAATGGCTCTTGTTTCAATTAATTGTTTGAGATGAGGGAATCAGCATTGCTTGCTTCTACTTAAATGCTCCTTTCCATGGTATAATAATCACTGGAACATGAACCGGTTAGATTTTTCATGAATTTTACCGAAAAGCCAAGTATTCCTCACTTTCTGTAACTAGCGTATGTGACACTGACAGTGCTTGCAAACTCACAAAATATACCTTACTGCTTTCCAAAACAACAACAACAACAACACATACAATAACCAGCCAAATATGTGATCATCTAGGAGAACTATATATTTTTGGTTTGTGGACACAAACGAGGTTCTTAACCAGAAAGCAAGGATAACAGAGGTCTGTCTCGATTACATGTAGTAACTAAAAAGCAGGGGTTTTTTTTAATAATGGTTATAAGAGTGTTGCACCTCTTGTTCTCTTGCATAGTCCTCTTGGTCGTATTCCTCTTCATCATGCTGGGTTTGCAGAGCTGCACTGTCAAAGTCCATAGACATGGTGCACAACTTGCTGGAGGACGAACTGTTGGAAATAACGGGGCCAGTTATCAAAAACACGTACGACACGGATGTCAAATAGACGTTTGTCGGAGTTCGATCATAGCGAATCGAAGCCTGTCAAGCATAGTCATGACTCACCTGTTGACACTTTCCTTTTTGTTGCGAGGCTTTTTCCTTGTTTGAACAATGTTATTGCTCTGTAGCTTTAGCCGCTAGCCACGCAGCTGATTAGATTGCTGAACAAGCATTATCCCGTGGTCATGTTGATAAAGGGATTAAACATACTCCAAACAACACACGCAAAGCCCCCTTTTAACGTAGACGACACGTCAGCTACCAGTTAGATTAGGATGAGTTTACAGAGCCTGGACGCCAGAAGAAGCCATGCTAACTCCGGTTAGCCGCTTGCTCGCAGACTCGCCCACTTCGAAACTCGCGCGCGCATGAGCGCCAAACCATTGCGGTTCCATTAGGAATAACTCCTTCGTAAACAAGACTGTTCTCGTGGCCTTACATCACTAAATACGATCAATATGCGTTAAAAGACTTATATTGTTTTAAAATACTCTGTCTTGTGCATTACAAAACCACTTTAAATACATTTTCCTGCCGCAAACTCCAAGGAACCAGCTATCCACGTATCCATGGTTACTGACTACGCGGAACTTTGGGTAATGTAGTTTTTGTTTTAATAGTTGGAGCAGTGGTTTTAAAACCATTAACAAACCAACAAAATGTATCTTATTTGTTTATTTTCGTGCAAAGGGATACGAATATACTGTTAATTGTTTTTCATTAATTAAGCATGTTTCTAGAAAACCTGAACAAAACGGGCTTTTTTTGAATGTACGGTGGCTGGTGTAGGACAAGTGACAGACCCGCCCATGGACCCGAACCTCTTTCCACACGCTTCCGTATTTTGAAGCGGCCACCTGGCTGTACCAGGAAGTGTTTCTCTGCTACAGACAGAAACTGCACAGATTAAACAGTTTCCCATCCTGCTTCCCCTTGTGACAGTCATCTGATCGCGGCCAGCACCGCTGTCTGAGGGCTCCGTTCAACAATCACAATTTGAATCCCGGAGAGATGGCCTCTCCACCTCCCAGGATCAAGACAGCCATTCGAGCAGATGCAAGGTGAGTCACGCCAACATATGCTCAAACTTGTTTGTGCAATAGTTCCTGATTTGTATTGATTTTTTTGTCATTAACAGGCTGACAAACCTGAAAACTTCTTTTGAGGCAAAGTATGGAGAATCACCCCTTTTCTATGCACGTGCACCTGGAAGAGTCAATCTCATAGGTACATTCATTTCATGATTTGGTTGAGGTGACGTTGTTATTTTTTTAATGCTAAAATCTGTTGGTTAGTCATTGAGTATCCCAATACCACCACAACTACTTTAAAATACTGAACTGATGCATCTTCAAAACTGGAATATAATCCAATGTTAATTCTACAGTATTTACTCATAAACTAAAAATCATTATGGCCTATTTCTTTTTAGGAATATCATATTTTCAGATACTGTACGTTTGTGATTTATAAACTAAGATTATTTTTGTTTAAAAAGTCATGTTTATTGTATAATACGTTTAAAATATGTCTTTTCGCCGTTGAGAATAGTTTGTTTGAATCCACTTTTCCATTGTATTACATTTTATTTGTCTTTAGATGCACCGACACTCCCAGTAAAAACAAATATAGATCCATTGTCCTCAGTGATCCAAGCAAAGGAGGAGCCAGCATTTTGTTTTAAAGTCCCATTAGTCACACCAGTGCATTTGTGTTCTCATGCAAATATCAATCCGCAAAGTATCATACTAATCAAGCTTTTATCGAAATCAGAGTTGTTAGAAGAACTTAAAGTAATTTGTGATTGGCCCTCAGCTCATTCAGTAAATATAAATAAATTCAGCCAATTGATGAAACCTGACTATTGTTGCTTGGCATTTTAATACTCTATAATCTCAACAAGTTAGCTTCTCAACAAAAGGCTAATCAAAGAAAATATCTGCTCGTGACCAAAATAGCAAGTGAATGCAGAAGATTTCAGGAAATATCATTGATACACTTCATAACTCATGAATGGTCCAGCCCTTGGGATAGACTTCTGTATGTGGTCATCAGTAACTACAAGCTTGTTCAACCTTGCTGCTGTCTTAATTTACCATATTGTGTGAGTAGAGTTGGTTTTGTAAAGTTATCTTACACGTAGTCACATTTGTAAATATTTTCATATTCAACAGGAGAGCATATTGATTACTGTGGCTACTCGGTGCTTCCAATGGCCATTGAGCAGAGTATTGTGGCTGCAGTGTCGGTGAACAGTTCGGGGACAATCCACCTTGCCAACACAAATCCTCAGTACAAGTAAGATGTGAATACTTTGGATAATTACAGTGACTCAATTTCTACACGTGACACATTCACAACCGTAAACATGCAAAGCGTCACTAATCCAGGTGTCAATTTGCAGAGACTACAAAGTCTCTTGTTACGAGGACATTGCCATTGACCGAGACGATCCAAAGTGGCATTATTACTTTCTTTGTGGAGTTAAAGGTATCCAGGTAAGATGTGCATATTTCCATCTCGGTGAAAGGTGCACAATCTTCAAAGTAAAACTGTTATTTGTTGGTGCGATATCATCTCATTGAGCATCGTGTGTGTTTTGCCTTCACAGGAGACGTTTGAGAACGCTCCTTTAGTAGGGATGTCGTGTCTCGTGGACGGAACCATCCCTCCAAGTTCCGGCCTGTCCAGTTCAAGTGCCTTAGTTTGTTGTGCAGGCCTCGTTACAATGGAGGCAAATAAAAAGTCCCTCTCCAAGGTGAAAGCTCAACCAATTCATTGCATAATATAGTGACATCATGCTCTTTTCTTTATCAGTACTTTAAATCTGGATACATTATTCAGTCACCACGAAATGGGTCAGAATGTCAGACATCACTCACGTCAAAGGGTTTAACTTTTGTTGGCTTGAAGGTTTATGTTTTGCTTTAAAAAAAAAAAAAGTGACTTTGCATCCCTGCAGGTGGCTCTTGCTGAGATCTGTGCCAAATGTGAGCGCTACATCGGCACTGAGGGAGGGGGCATGGATCAGTCCATATCCTTCCTGGCAGAGGAAGGGACTGTACGTAGCTGTCCTCCAATTGACATCATTGACCAGTGTCCACTTGTTTACTTGTTTGAGAAGTGATATTTCCACAAGGAATGCCACAAGGCTGAAGATTTGCCTTTGCTCCTTCAGTGGTAGTGACTTCGATGGAGTTGTCTTTAAATGTCGATTTGACGAACGTGTTAATCTTGAATTATCTAAATCTTGTGCCAGGCCAAGCTGATCGAGTTTCAGCCTCTGCGAGCCACAGATGTCAAGCTGCCTGATGGAGCTGTGTTTGTTATCTCCAACTGTTGCGTAGAAATGAACAAAGCCGCTTCCTCTCACTTCAACATCCGTGTGGTGGAGTGCCGGATTGCCACAAAGGTACCGCCATCCTCGTCTAAAATTTACCACAATTTGTTGCTTCGTTGAGAAAATGATCTGAGTGCATTTGCCTGAAACATAAGCTATTTGCTTTCTGGAACTGTGTTGTACACTTTAGTTTTTTGTTTTTTTTTAAATGAGGTGCAACTTTGTTTGGGTAAATATGTGCCGATTTCACACTAAATATGAACCACTTAACCATTCATTCATTCATTCATTTTGGTGGATATGAATTCAGATGCTGGCGAAGGCGAGAGGCCTGGAATCGAGCATGCTCTTGAAGCTGGCTCAGGTTCAGACGGAGCTGAAGGCCTCTCTGGAGGAGATGCTGGCTCTTGTGGACGAGGTGTTGCATCCCGAGCCGTACAGCAGAGAGGAAATATGCAAAGTGCTGGGCATCGCCTCGGAGCAGTTTTCGACGGACCTGCTGAGCGCCAACACTCAGCACTGTAAGTCACAGCACTGTGTTGTGTATGTTTATAACTGACAAGTCCGGTTTGCCGCATTGGTGAGTGGTCAGTTTGTAGCCATGAGCCTGAGTTGGTTAATATTTTTAGAATTAATTAGATTTTCTTTTTTGGTTGGTTGGTTGGTTATTAATTAATGTCTTGACCCTATTGTCCATTTAATCCAGAACAAACACACTAAAGGCTGTTTGGGGTCAATGAGGTACCGAGAAAAACCTACACACACACACACACATACACACACACGGAAATTCCACATGAAATGGCACTAAACTGCAGGTTTTACATTATGAGAAATGTTTTTCTGGCGATTCTACCAGCTAAAGAGTGGCCCTTGAGATTTTTTTTTTTTTAGATGTACAGGATACACACTGGGAATCACAAGACAACCAAAGAGAGACAGACAATCACACACACTCACACTGAGGGGCAATTTCATTAACATGACATACACATATGTGCTATTCATTTACTCCTGTCTATGAATTTAGTTTATTCTTTTCTCGCTCTTTTCTAAGAAACTCGCTTGACTCCATAGGAATCCTTCAGGACCTGAAATACAAATGTTATTCCTTTGGAATTTTAACATGTCTGAATGACGACATGTTGAATTTCGGAGATGGCACCATCATTGAATCCTCAGCAGACTATTGCTTGACACCGTCATAGAAACACCGACGGTTTGGCTCGGTGGTTGTCCTCACGCAGATGAAGTGACTCCCCCTTTTCATTCATTCCCTCACCACAGTGACGCACTTCAAGCTCTACCAGCGAGCCAAGCATGTTTACAGTGAAGCTGCGCGGGTGCAACGATTTAAGAGCGTCTGCGATTCTGGAGCTGGTGATTCCATCCAGCTGCTGGGAGAGCTGATGAACCAGAGCCATGCAAGCTGCAGGGACCTGTACGAGTGCAGTTGCCCTGAACTGGACCGACTGGTGGACATCTGTCTGTGAGTAAAGACGGATTTGCAAGTTTTGTTGAACAAACTTGATCAAGCTGCTTCAAAACACACTCAAATCCTGTTAAACAACATGTGACAAGTGAAAAGGGCAAATTACATTCACAGCCGCGTCACATTTCGAGGCAGGATTTTACCATAATGGATCTATAAACCAGACATGATGTATCTCAAATAGACATTGAGGGAAGGCAGCAAAACCATCCACATCAACAGTGCAGTGAGGATTCTGACAAGATAACAAATACTGACCGTTACTCACTGCTGGTCAACTAATATTGTGAACAATAATAAACACAAATATTTACTACTTTTAGATTTAATTCAAGATTTCTAAGAAGCACTTTAAATGCTACTGTGTGAATTAAAGAGGGACGTTTAAATGCACACCAATTATTTTAATTATTAGTAAACCAAATGGTTCTGCACATTTGATTTATAGTACAGTACCTTCAGGAGATAGAGCTCCAGCGACACCCAGTGGACCAAAGTGGTATTACTGAAACCTTACAAACTGCAAGTTGTTTTTTTGTTTTTTTGTTTTTTTAATTTATGGCCACAGCATTGTTCTTATGCTCTTCATATTGTCATCACACACACACACACACACACACACACACACACACACACACACACACACACACACACACACACACACACACACACACACACACACACACACACACACACACACACACTTCTAATCAGGATTAAACATGTTGAAGGCTCTGTGTTGCTTCTTCTGGCCACAGGAAGTCCGGCGCTGTGGGTTCCAGGCTGACGGGAGCGGGTTGGGGAGGATGTGCCGTCTCCATGGTCTCCAGTGAGAAGGTGGAGTCATTCCTACAAGCTGTCCGAGATGCGTACTACCTCTGTGACCCACGGCGAGCAGCAATGGAGAAACAGAGTTTATTTGTTTCGAAGCCGGGCGGTGGAGCTGCGGTCTTTATTGAGGAGTGAAATCTGTCATATCTGTCATCTGCTCGTACCAAGGTCATTCTCTTTCAGAAATACTTGCGTACAAAGGGAATTAAATACATTTAAAGGTGATAAATGATCTTCAAATTGAGACAAAAAGCACTTATGAAATCACTACAGATTATTTTGGAATTATGAGGGCTACTATTAAAATTTTTTTTAAAGAACAATGGTCTGATTTTTGTAATTAAAAGATTTGATTAACTAATTTTCACTTCATCTTAATCTGCTTTTCTGGCAATATGTTGGTCCTGTAAGCATTTTTTTTTCCATCTCTTTGAAAGTAACATTAAAAAATACCAAACAACTCTGGATATGTAGATGATTTTTTTGTTTGTTTTTTCATTTGTTTGTATATTTTAGACCAGTTTAAATCTGTGGTCAATACCTCATATTGAGCTTCAGCTTTTACACGAGCTGGTGATCGTGGTGACTCTGCTCATGGGCCAAGGACAATTATGGTTTTGTAGAGCCTTCTCATGTTGTGGACGAGGCTGCGGAGCCTCACTGAAATCTCTAATTTGTCAAAATATTGCAGTGAAAATATAAACTCTGACAGCCCGCTTCCACCAACATACAAGAGCAGGAGCCTCGTAAAGAAAAGCAAGTGGAGTTTCTCAGGTCTGTCCGAGATTGTAGCATGTTTTACTTGGATGATGACGCTCATATCACAGGTTAAAAACTGCTTGCTTATGGATTCAGGTGCTCAGTGAATTGAGAAGATGATATAAATATAAAAAATAAACTATTCCTCAAGAAAACCTCAAGTGTAGCAGTAGAAGTAAATCCCCTTTCGGTCGTCCTTTCAATATTGTTCACAAGCTTAATTTCAGTGTTTACAATGTTTTGTATATGAGCATGTGCAGGTTGAAAGAGGGGCCAGTTCATAATCTAAGGATTTATATTTTTTTACAGATGTCAACTGTAGTTCTGATTAGAGATTAGAATTATTTTTGATAATGTCAATCTAATAATCCTGATATATATATATATATAACTGAACTGTCTTAATTTCCTGTCATGAAGAGAGGTTATGTCTTGAAAGTTATAAATAAATAACATCCTTACTGTTTCATCATCCTCACATTCTTACATGTTGTCAACATCTTACCTTGTGAAAGGAATATATAATTGTACTGTAATCAGTGGAACTGATCCTTGTTTGTTAGTGTTGAGAAGAGTTTCATTCTGAGGAAGCCAGATGCGACACTCAAATGAGTTTAGGTGATGAAAATACAAACAAATTACACTCGGTTACTGACTTTCTGTACTCTGACATAAAAGTATTACTGGATATAAAGGGTTTTCTAACGCGTTGCAAAGTATTACTGCCACAGGGATGAAGGATCTCCTGTGGTTCTCTATACTGCACATTGTTAGGCAGCCTGCTGATGCTGCTGACAATGGAGAGTCAGCGGCAGAACTGCTGATTTTCTAAACGGCAGTTCTAGAAGTACAGATATTAATCCATCCATCCATCTTCTTGACCGCTTATCCTGTTCAGAGTCGAGGGGCGATGTAGCCGATCCCAAGTTCGCTATGGGCGAGGGCAGGATTCACCCTGGATAGGTCGCCTCCAGGTTATACTGTGACAATCAATTTCCATATGCCATGACAACGTGCTTTATTTTCTAAATTACAGCTAAAAGCTTTTGCTACGATTCACATTAGGGATTGCTTCGTCTTTGGTTTTTCTCTGACTCTGCAAAAGGCATCAGGCAGAACAAATTGATAATCTTTTCACATTTTACACAACTGGAAGCGGTCAAAGTGAGCTTGCACAACAGTTCCCAACATAACCTGACCTTGTTGATTAAAAAGTGACCTATTAGCTCGGTTATCGCCCCCAGAACACGCCCCCTCTGGAAGTGTGTCTTTTCTTTTTTGTTTTGTTTAACCCCCTATTGAACAGAGCAGTAAAGTTCCTGGATGAGAAACGGCAGTCCTGACTTCTCGGTGACAGAGAGAGAAACGGAGGCAGAAACTTTCCTGAGACCTAAAGAGTGTTTGATCTGAGCTGATCAAAAGGGGGATTTCACCATACCTGAGGTCCAGGTCTGTGCTCTGTCTTATTATTTGTGTACGTCACAGTTTGTACCATCATAACGAGTGTACAAAACAATTATTTTAAAGAAAAAAAAATCTTTAGCCACTCGATTTGTTTGAGTTTAACTAAACAGAAATATAAAATAAGCTGACAGCACAAGGGGAGCTGCTGCTATTGCATGATGGAATTATTTATTGCAGGTTAGTCTTTTATTGATATATTAACAATAAACTTGCCATAACTTGTGTCTTGATGTGCAGTTGTCCGAAGTCTGTTTTCTTATCGACAACTGTTCAGCAAATATTTCTCCATCTACGTTACTCCGTGAGGTTAGTTCATCAATGTGTTGAGGATTTTTACTTTTTTAATGAATCGATGTAGTCAAACTTCCCATGTTTGCAGGGAGTTGACACTTTTTTGTATGTTTTTAATTTATAACAACCTTGGTAAGATTATATCACGAAGTATTTTGCAAATGATTAAATCTGATACCAAGATCCGGATCTAAAATCAGCTAACATTGAGTGATTATGGATCATCTGCTCACAAAAAGAACTTTTGATATGAAAATCCTGAAAGTCCGGAATGTGACCAAAATTAACGTTTTGAAATCATGCAAGCAGTGTTTGGCATGACTGGAAGTTTAGCTAGAATCTGGAGAGATTCGGCCTTGACATGTGTGAGAGATGACAGCTCTGCATTGCTTTCATTTTTGAAATACATTTTTTTTTCATGTTAATTTGATTTTTTGTGACAAATGTTAAGTGTGTTGCTTTTGTCTATTTGGTGAGTTTCCACTGTGAGGATTAAGAACCTAATCAACAGGATCTGATGATGTTTATACGTCAGAGATGTTCTTTACTTGGACTGTGGTCCGATTATAAATGATACCTGGGTGGCGGTGGCTCCGCGGTGGTGTCCTCGAGCAAGACACTCAACCCCAAATTACTCCCAGTGGATAAACTGAGCAGCTGCTTTGTAGACGTCACCACTGGTAGAAGTGAAATCTATTAATCATTTAACATGAACTTAGTTGGCCTCTTTGGAAGAGATTCAATGTCCTGCAATGAATGAGTACAAGGTGTGTATGAGATGACAGTATGATAAGTACAACAATGCGTTCAACTTACTGCCATTAAAAAGCTGAAGTTTCTCCTTCCCTCATGACCAAAACAGGGACTTTATATTGTCGACAGCTTTAACGTGTTTTTAACCAAAGAGCATCATTCATCAGTTCTTTACCAATAAACCTCTCGTCCTCGTGCTCCAGGTCCAAAATGGCTGCACTGTGTCGTCTGAGGCCGTGTCGCTCAACCGCCAACGCCACCATGTCTCACCTCCACACAAGCAGCCATGTCTGTGCCAAGCAGCATTACAAAATGCTTGTTCTCGGGGGAGGAAGTGGGGGCATCACAATGAGTGCACGGATGAAGAGGATGTTTGGAGCTGAGCATGTGGCCGTTGTGGAGCCCAGTGAGGTACAAATCATTTAGTGTATAAGCCTATACACTTCACAGCCACTTCATCTGGTACACATGTTCAATAGGACTGTATAAATGGTGTTTTTAAAAAGGTATTTATTTGATGCTAAACATAGTCTTTTCAAGAACAAAGCTGCTGCACTGGATGACATTATACCAGTGTATGTAACAAAGTGGCTGGTGATACCGTTTATGTTCTTCATTTCCAGCTTTATGTTTAATTCAGGGACATGATTTTATGTCACGCAATGCCTGTCGCTCACAACTTTCTCTGGTCACGGTCAGATGCACTACTATCAGCCGATATGGACCCTGGTTGGTGCCGGTGCGAAAACGGTAGCTTCCTCTGGTCGTCCCACTGCCAGTGTTATGCCATCGGGAGTGCAGTGGGTGAAATCCAAAGTTCAGGAAATAAACCCAGACACAAACACTGTCCGCACAGACGATGGGACTGAGGTGTGTTTGCAGTATCTTCCAGTTTGTGATATTATCAAGTTGTGAAATTTCAACGTGTGCTGGTTTGTCACTGAGTGTTTGCATGACGCTGGACATTTTTCAGATCGTCTGACATGTTTTTTCTCCTCCAGATCTCCTATGAATATTTGATTGTGGCTCTCGGTATTCAGCTCCATTACGAGAAGGTAAAATCCCCGCTTTTCCTTTCAGTGTTTTTCCTCTGCCTTGTAATGATTGACTCTTGTCTGTGACTTTATTGACATGTGGAGAAATGTGTTTTCTTCTTACAAGTAGATCAAGGGGCTGCCAGAAGGCTTTGAGCATCCAAAGATTGGGTCAAACTACTCAATCCAGACTGTGGAGAAAACCTGGAAAGCACTGCAGGACTTCAAAGAGGGCAACGCCGTGTTCAGTTTTCCAAATACGCCAGTGAAATGTGCCGGAGCTCCACAAAAGATCATGTATCTGTCAGATGCCTATCTCAGAAAGGTACTGAGACGGACCGTTTAAAGAGTGTATCAGTGGAGTTTGCAAAATCAAACTTGGTGTGCCTGATTTGAGGAGACTGACTTTACGGTCCTTTCTCAGACAGGAAAAAGGGCGAAGGCCAATGTGATTTACAACACATCGTTGCCTGTGCTCTTCGGAGTCAAGAAATATGCTGACTCATTGTGGGAAATTGTGAAACGTTGTGACCTACAAGTGAACCTCAGGCAAAACCTGATTGAAGTGCGGGCTGACAAGCAAGAAGCTGTGTTTGAAAATCTTGACAATCCAGGTGAAACCAAAGTGTTTGAGGTAATAACTTCAAGTGGCAACAGCCACTTTCAATTGTAGCCATCACCAGAGTATTCTAAACCTTCTGTGAAACACAGACACAACTGAACAACTGTTTGGGTTAAAGGGCTCCAGTGTGTAACCTGTTTCATCTTCTCTTGATCAGTATGAAATGCTTCATGTGACGCCACCAATGGGACCCAACTTGGTGATTAAAGGCAGTCCACTGGCAGATCAAGCCGGCTGGTTGGATCTCAACAAGGACACCCTCCAGCACAACAAGTACCCCAACGTGTTTGGGATTGGAGACTGTACCAGCCTGCCCACAATCAGAACTGCTGCTGCTGTAGGTCAGTAACTGAGCAGATTGAACATTGCCTCAACACAGTGCCAGGGTGTCTTTAAGCGCACAGTTCAAAGTCTGAAGAGGTATTTTCTGCATGGTAATGGAAAAGGCTGCCTCCAACATGCTCTTTCTCTATTGGGGGTCATTTGTAATTGGAATGTCCATGAACACTTCAACATATGGATAGTGCAAGAAGGGGGACCAAACCACCAGCCTTTAGATTAAAGTGTACCGACATTTGCAAAGAAATGTCATTAGACAAAATACATGGATATATTTTTTTTTCTCAGTGATGGGAAATTCCAAGCATAATTTTAGTTTTATATTATTCAGTTAGAGCAAGTCAGATTCAGTCACCTCGCAAAGTATTCCGGCCACCCCATTCTTTGCATTTCTTTATTTGATACAGTTGTGAAAGCAGTAAACAAATTAAATTTGCCAATGCAAATGACTAAATTTGCATTGGCAACAATGCATTTACAACATTGACCATGTCTAAAGCAGATGTGGTCCATTTGGTTATTTTGGGCCGATTCTCTTGAGGCTTAGGTTTAGTGTTAGCTCGGTCAACCAAATGCCTATCACAGCTGGTGACATCAACTCGAGCAGAGATGTCATCTTGTCAAAAACATTTAATTACATGAGTGAGAGGAACCGGCAGTTTGGTTAAATGTTTAAGGTTTTACTTTCTTTTTTTTTTTTAGCTCTTTGGAAGAAAATCTGATTTATTAATCAGTAACAATTCAAATAGACAGAAAAGTGACCATGTAAGCACAGCTACTGTTGCACTGAAGGGATAGCATCGCCTTAGACTCCAGTGCGACTTTTAATGGAGCTCCTGCATTTAATTTTTCATACCTCAGGTTTGATTTAATGTCTTTTTCACCGAGAAGCATTCCCGCAGCACTGCAGTAAATATTTCATTAGTCAATTTCTAGTCACATCAACAGAATTGATCACGCAGCAGTATACACCTCACCACAATGCAACACAAGTGTGAATCATCTTTTTTTTTTTTTTAATGATCTAGGATAGAATTGAGGCAAAAAACAAACAAACGTGAAACTGTTTTCTCTGTTTAGCTGCACAGTCGGCTGTCTTAAACAGAACCATCAGTAAAATACTGAAAAAGGAGAAGCCAGATAAAACGGTAAGTGTTTTATGAACGTTGAATATGACTGATGCATTTGCTTCGGAAATATGAAATCAGTCTGTTTGAAGAATGCAGAAATACATAATTAGGGTTTTCTTTCTTCCTTTTTTAAAATTGTTTAACAGTATGACGGGTACACATCATGCCCTCTGGTCACAAGCTACAACACGGGGATTCTGGCAGAGTTTGACTATAACGGACAACCGCTGGAAACGTTTCCCATCAACCAAGCAAAAGAAAGAAGGACGATGTATCACCTGAAAGCCGATTTCATGCCTCAGCTGTACTGGCATGGACTTCTTCGGTAGGTACACATGCGTACAGTATTCAGTATTATCAGTTTTCCAGAGCAGCTGCCAAATTTCTCTCTCTTTTTTTTTTTTTTTAATCTGACATCAGGGGACTGTGGGGTGGACCAGGACCTTACAGGAAACTCCTTCACCTGGGGATGAAATGAAATCTCACCAGCTATGTCCATGTCAAGAGCCAACGTTTACAGAAACGTGTTGTGGGGGGGAAAAAAATCACACTTGATGTTTGTCCTATGATCCTCAATTAGGTTTTGTACCTGACTATTGAGTCAAGTTGGATCAAGTCAGTGTAAATATTTACATATCAGTGATAATTTAAACTCCCCTTTGCAGTTGGTTGTTGAGTAAATCAATAACTCTACTTCTCGGGAGGCGATTGTCATTTCTTTTAATCGTGACATTTAATTATTTTGACATTACACGAAATGGCATTATCCACACAGTGACAGAATTATGTAGGGACAAAGAACAATATTTAATGTTCATTATTTTTTTTACTTTGTCATGTTGATCATACTTTGATCATACATTAATCAACCATGGCTGTAGCCAAAATAGCACAAAATCCCCCTTTTTTTTCTATTTATAACTGACACTCATTTATATTGGGCAGTGGTTCTCAATTGTTTTCTGTAGTGGCCCCCCAAGGCTACAGACATTTTTTCACACAGTAGCATTCACAACGGATTTCAATTGTAGACACTGGCCATTTTCAGCTTCATCTGCTTATTCTGGCACCACAGGAACAACCATGACTACCAAACTTAAACACATCTGAGAGAAATGAACACTAAACTCTAACCTTCACTAGTTTCTAGTGGCACGGGTCTCTTTAGTCTACTGTGTATGTGTTGTTGTTGATGTTTATTAGAAGCCACTGATTAATAGTTGAAGAACAACAAGGAGAATTTTCTGCAGAAATAAAGTGAGAACTCAAATCTCTATCAATCCAGAATTTGATGGTAGATCTGAAAATCAATAGCTAAGAGAAACTTGAAATGTTTTGCAAAGAAGAATGATGATAAATGAAAGTGTGCATATGTCCCAGCCTGATATTCACATATGCCGCTGTGACTGCAGCCAAAGGTTCATCCACTAAGTATGTACTTGAAGAGTTGTGAATATTGATGCCATCATTTTCTTTATCGAAATTACAGCTTTTTTGAATTGTTAAACTGACATGAGTTTGTAAACAAAAAATGTTTCTACAAAAATAATTCTTGTTCAAGGCATTTTTGCCAGATATGCCAGATTAATTTTAAAATTTTAATAAAAAAAAAAAAAGTGTAATTGTGTATATTTTTATTATGACATCAATCTCTATGACTAAATTAAACGGATTTATTTAATGTGCCTACTGCATACGACCGCCTCTGACGCAGCCGCAATACCTTTGATGTACACCAGGGAGCGGAAGTTCACTGACAAAATAAGTTGTTTACACCGGGATTAAGAAAATATATATATTCTATTCTATTCTATTCTAATCTGATTTTTAATTCAGAATAGTTTCACCCTAATGACATATTTTAAGAGATGTGGGGGTTTTATTTCTGGCGTTTGTTCGCATTTTATAAATGCAAGTTCTTGAAATATGTTTAATAACATATTTTCCCCGTTTGTTTTATAAGCGGAAGCTCCTCTTATGACTATCATGCTTTGTTTTTTTTCAATACATGAATTGTTTGTTTTTGTTTTTTCTGTTATAACAGTCAAAAAACTTATTTAATTAACTTTACAGTGGTATTCACGTTTTTCAAAGTCTGTGACATTGAATCTTAATTATATTGTGTATGAATACAAACAGATGTGAGGTCAGCGACGTTTCATTAAAAAAATGTTAGATTAAAAATCCAATCATGTTATTTATTGAACTAATTTACTAGGGGCTTCAAGTGAGCATAGCGCAGACATCTTCATTGCACTGCAAAATAAAAATAAAACTCCGTATTCTGGGTTAACAAACCCTAAAACATGTAAAATTATAATTTCTCTGGCGAGATGAGTAGTGAACTTTCGAACAAGCACAGATAAGAATCTGCGAATCTGAAAGATAATATCTCCCGTTGTTTCACCAACTTTGATAAAGTCATGACCTTTAACTAACGGGATGGATGGTCGCTTCTGATTGGTCTAACGTCTGACCATCCCCACGAGCGTGAGAAGACCAGAGGAGACTTCTCGATTTCTACACAAGCGCCACCCGGTGAGCAACATGAGCGGGCGGGTAAGCGAAAGCGGGGTTACGTCGGGTGAACACTGACTGAACAGTGCCAGTTTCGACTCCTTGGAGACAGAGGGAGATCTGGAGAGACTTTGCTCGGACCTGTTCTGTGTTTTGAGCTGAGCCGACGGTGAAACGGGGGTCTCACCGCACCGGTGGTCCAGGTCGGTGTGATTATGCAAGTTTCTTTTCCGCGGAAGTGAATGTTACTGAAAAGTGTGGCTGCGCTCAGAAGTGTGACGCAGGAGTGACCTTCCTAGTTGTACCCAGTAGTGTAGAAGTCCAGGGTATACGCAGTTATTTCTCAGTCAGCATTGCTCAGAGTGGTGGTGCCCAAACCCTGCTGCGTGTGTTATTAGCTCTCTCCCTGCTTCAACACACCTGGTTGCATTGACAGGCTAATTATTGGGCTCTGTGTCCTTGCTGATGACAGAATCGTTGGATTCGGGTGTTGACGCAGGGAGAGAGCTAAAATACGCATTACGGGTTCTCCAGAAGTGCCGTTGCTCCACTCCCACCTCTTCCAAAACACACCTGACGCACCACTCTGATGAGGCCACGACCCGCCCGAGTCTGCCTCCGATTGGCTCAGACTCGCTGCATTCCCTGATTTGAATGGCTACTGTACATGTCTCCTGCGCAGCACGAGGGCTGACGAGCCAATCAGAGGCAGTGTGTGTCATGACGAGGCAAATATTGTTAACTAACAAATTGTGCCGAAATTACGTGACATTGTACAGAAGCATATTGCATTCACATGGAAAAAATAAAATCCGGCTGTTTTTCTCAATTAACAAGGTAATTATCTCATAATTATGAGACAAAATAAATTGTTGTTAAAAAATTTGACTTTTTTTTTTTCTGATTTAGTGAGATGCTGGTTTTCTGAGGGGGAAAAAAAGTGTGTTTTCTGAATTAATGAGATGATGGTTTTCTTAAAAAATAAGCCAGTGTTGCATGATCAGCAGGAGACAAGTGAAGGCTGCACCGATTCTGGTGACACTGCAGTGAATACCAGTGATGTTATTAGACATATTTGTCTTCGCTGTTGCAGGGGTTTGTAATTTGCAGACTGTCCTTGTGCTCTGGTCACACAACTTTTGGTGCCATCCACAATGATTGTCCGTGGAAAGTCCGTCCTGTACTGTACCATAACGTACTGTACTAGCACATAAGGCTCAGGGGAAGCTCGGCTATAGAGAACAATGTTATTTCTGCTCAAAAGAGCTTGTAGAAACTTGTCCATGTCACACCAATGGGAAAGAAGTTTTGTTTGTGTGTTGAGGATGTTTTGTGAAAGAGTTATTGATGCCAGAAGTCCGAATCTGTGAACGTCATGCCAACTTAACCGAACTATAAAAAGTCTGGGCCTCGATTCTGATCGAAGCGTAACCTGCCTGAATGCATTTCAGACGAATCATGGCGATTCATCCTATATCCATGAAGCATGCCATGTCTGTCCAATTGTTCCAGAACAACACTGCAATGTCCAACAGATCTTAACAGCCACAGATTCCTGAGGTGCCTGTGCCTGGATCAATCTTAAGAGTAGGGGCATGCTCGTTTCCTACACTGGTCGAGCAGAGCTTCTGCTCGGAATGAGAGGCACCACTGTCCCATTAATGTACTAAAACATGTTAAGGCAATACATTTATATAGACACTGAGCAAGCATTATTGATGGATTTTTTTTGTCCAATAGTGCCAGTCTTGCATGCCAGCAAACTCCATAACCCCCCCCTTCCCTAAAAAAGTGACAAAAATCAACCATGTACCTGCTTCTCTAGGGAAGACTACACTGTTTTTACCTTCATTATAACTCCAGTGCATGTTGACATCAGCAGGTTGCACGAGATTTGTTGGCGGAGTTTATAATCTGTTTAAAAGAAAAGTCAAACTCCATGTCGCAACACGTAGAGCACCGAATGCAGTGTGTCCCGTCATAAAACAGCTTCTCTGTTGAATGTTGTTAGTGGTGTTTTTATTGAGATGTGTCCTGGCAACCACCAACAACAATAATCAAAGATAAAAAAACAAAACTCTTCTATTTTTACAGTTTGGCTTTAAGACGGTCTTTGTACCAGTTCAACTATCATTTAGCAAGATTTTATAATCCATATCTGTCGATAGACTCGCCTATAAACCATCTATCAATCATCTAGTTTTATAGATGCCATGTTGTTGAGTATCCTTCCCTTTTTTTATGAGTCACTGTCATCAAACTTGTTCTCGTACTTGCAGGCAGTTAACGCTTTCTTTCTTTTGATTTTTTTTCTAAAAGCATATTTTATATATATTTAATAACCCAAGCACAGGTAACATATTAGGTGGTTTGAAAAAATCTGGAAAAACAAGCATCATCTCGGCTCAGAGAGTAAGCATACAAGAGTACCCCCCCCTTGCTGTAAATGTTAGAGTGAGCTTGTCTGTCTGTCTGTTTGCACCATGACTTGTTCAGGCTTCAGATTATCAGCCATAAACACCTGGGATTGGATCCAGCAACAGTTCAAAACAAAAACTACTCTCTCATTAAAAAAAAAAAAAAAAAAGCAGTTTGGAAGATGGATGGAAGCTTTTATGTTTCAGGTGTTTTCATTGTTACCAAATCTTCTATTCTCTAAGTAACTGCTTCAAACTTGTACTTGTTGACAAACATACTTTTTTGCTTATGGATCATCTGTTAACAACAATAACTTTTGAAATGAAACTACTGTATCTGTATTGTGCATTCTGGTGACTAGAGTTGGAGAAATAAGTCTTAGAACATCTTTTACTTTCTAAGAATTGGTTTAGTTTATTTTCAACTGTTTGGTGAGTTTCCACTGTTAGGATTTAATACTTAATCAACAGGATCTGTGATGTGCATCTCTTAATAGAGAGCAGGACGTGTTTATCTGTCAAATGTGTAATTGTATTATTTACTCAGACAGTAGTCCAGTTATAAACAATGTCTACTTTTGTGAGCTTGATTGAAAGCATATAATAAGTACGATGATGGGTCCAACCCATTGCCATTAAAAAGCTGAAGTTTCTCCTTCCCTCATGACCAAAACAGGGACTTTATATTGTCGACAGCTTTAATGCGTTTTAACCAAAGAGCATCATTCATCAGTTCTTTACCAATAAACCTCTCGTCCTCGTGCTCCAGGTCCAAAATGGCTGCACTGTGTCGTCTGAGGCCGTGTCGCTCAACCGCCAACGCCACCATGTCTCACCTCCACACAAGCAGCCATGTCTGTGCCAAGCAGCATTACAAAATGCTTGTTCTCGGGGGAGGAAGTGGGGGCATCACAATGAGTGCACGGATGAAGAGGATGTTTGGAGCTGAGCATGTGGCCGTTGTGGAGCCCAGTGAGGTACAAATCATTTAGTGTATAAGCCTATACACTTCACAGCCACTTCATCTGGTACACATGTTCAATAGGACTGTATAAATGGTGTTTTTAAAAAGGTATTTATTTGATGCTAAACATAGTCTTTTCAAGAACAAAGCTGCTGCACTGGATGACATTATACCAGTGTATGTAACAAAGTGGCTGGTGATACCGTTTATGTTCTTCATTTCCAGCTTTATGTTTAATTCAGGGACATGATTTTATGTCACGCAATGCCTGTCACTCACAACTTTCTCTGGTCACGGTCAGATGCACTACTATCAGCCGATATGGACCCTGGTTGGTGCCGGTGCGAAAACGGTAGCTTCCTCTGGTCGTCCCACTGCCAGTGTTATGCCTTCGGGAGTGCAGTGGGTGAAATCCAAAGTTCAGGAAATAAACCCAGACACAAACACTGTCCGCACAGACGATGGGACTGAGGTGTGTTTGCAGTATCTTCCAGTTTGTGATATTATCAAGTTGTGAAATTTCAGCGTGTGCTGGTTTGTCACTGAGTGTTTGCATGATGCTGGACATTCTTAATATCGTCTGACATGTTTTTTCTCCTCCAGATCTCCTATGAATATTTGATTGTGGCTCTCGGTATTCAGCTCCATTACGAGAAGGTAAAATCCCCGCTTTTCCTTTCAGTGTTTTTCCTCTGCCTTGTAATGATTGAGTCTTGTCTGTGACTTTATTGACATGTGGAGAAATGTGTTTTCTTCTTACAAGTAGATCAAGGGGCTGCCAGAAGGCTTTGAGCATCCAAAGATTGGGTCAAACTACTCAATCCAGACTGTGGAGAAAACCTGGAAAGCACTGCAGGACTTCAAAGAGGGCAACGCCGTGTTCAGTTTTCCAAATACACCAGTGAAATGTGCCGGAGCTCCACAAAAGATCATGTATCTGTCAGATGCCTATCTCAGAAAGGTACTGAGACGGACCGTTTAAACAGTGTATCAGTGGAGTTTGCAAAATCAAACTTGGTGTGCCTGATTTGAGGAGACTGACTTTACGGTCCTTTCTCAGACAGGAAAAAGGGCGAAGGCCAATGTGATTTACAACACATCGCTGCCTGTGCTCTTCGGAATCAAGAAATATGCCGACTCATTGTGGGAAATTGTGAAACGTTGTGACCTACAAGTGAACCTCAGGCAAAACCTGATTGAAGTGCGGGCTGACAAGCAAGAAGCTGTGTTTGAAAATCTTGACAATCCAGGTGAAACCAAAGTGTTTGAGGTAATAACTTCAAGTGGCAACAGCCACTTTCAATTGTAGCCATCACCAGAGTATTCTAAACCTTCTGTGAAACACAGACACAACTGAACAACTGTTTGGGTTAAAGGGCTCCAGTGTGTAACCTGTTTCATCTTCTCTTGATCAGTATGAAATGCTTCATGTGACGCCACCAATGGGACCCAACTTGGTGATTAAAGGCAGTCCACTGGCAGATCAAGCCGGCTGGTTGGATCTCAACAAGGACACCCTCCAGCACAACAAGTACCCCAACGTGTTTGGGATTGGAGACTGTACCAGCCTGCCCACTGCCAAAACTGGTGCGGCTGTCGGTTAGTAACCATGTCATCAGATGGAACATTGCTTCAACACAGCGCCGGAAAGTCCAACATTACTACACACCGTTCAAAGTTGTATTTCATGATTGTTCTTTATAGATTTGTAATCCAGTACTCATAGTACATGTATTGCAAAATAGCACATTTACGCAACACAATGACACCATAAACCACACCCTTTTCAGATGATAACGTTTTGCCATTTCAAATGGTGTTGTTTTTTTTTATTGTTACCTCTGTTATAGTATTAGGACTTCACTTATTTGAAGTATTCTCACAGCGTCACACTCCTGTCTTCACTGAAGTCCAGTTTTAGTCACATCCACATACCCAAAATGCAGAACTTGGAGGGGGGGGGGGGGGGGATCCTGGGTGGAACAGGAAGTTACTTCTTTGTTTTCTCTTTCTAGCTGCGCAGTCTGCTATCTTGAACAGAACTATTGGTAAAATACTGAAAAATGAGAAGCCAGATAAAAAGGTAAGCGTTTCATGAACATTGAATATGACTGATGTATTTGCTTCAGAAATAGGAATAAAAACAATAATTGGGGTTTTCATTTCTTGTGTTTTTTTTTTTTTTTTAACAGTATGACGGGTACACGTCATGCCCTCTGGTCACAAGCTACAACACAGTGATTCTAGCAGAGTTTGACTATAACGGACAACCGCTGGAAACGTTTCCCATCAACCAAGCAAAAGAAAGAAGGACGATGTATCACATGAAAGCCGATGTGATGCCTCACCTCTACTGGCATGGACTTCTCCGGTACGTACATAGTTGTGTGTTGTTATTCAGTATTACCAGGGTTTTCCAGAGCTGCTGCCAAATATCTCTCTCTTTTTCTGTCTCTCCAACACCAGGGGGCTGTGGGGTGGACCAGGACCTTACAGGAAACTCTTTCACCTGGGGATGAAATGAAATCTCACCAGCCATGTGCACATCTATTGGAAAAGGAGCGCTTGATATTTTTCATGCTTAAATGGCTTTTTGTACTTGTTGAATCAAGCGATTAAAGATTTTTCATATGTCAACAGTGGTTTGAAATACTTATTTGTTGTAAATCCCACTCTATCCAAGTAATTGTCATTGTGTCCTTGAGCAAGGCACTTTACCCACGTTGTGCATGAATGGTGCATGAATGATGGTGGTGGTCAGAGGGGCCTCTGTCGGCGTGCCCCAGGGCAGCTGTGGCTACAACGTAGCTTACAACCACTGATGGGACTGGTGTGAATGAATCATAGTTTGAGTAAGCCTAAAAAAAAGTGCTATATAAATCCAAGAATTATTATTATTATTATTATTATTATTCCCTCACACACTCCAAAATAAATGCCTGAACCTAGAATTTCCCAAAGGCCTCTATGTTGGAAAGATTACATGTCCAAGGTGTCTCCGTCCACTGTTAGCTGCATCATGTGTTATTTCCTCATTCTTAGCCAGCGGGGGTGTGGTTGAGAGGCTGTGACCAGCCTGACCACCAACGAAGGAAGAGCCAAGTCTAAACCACAGCTACTCCCCCAGACCAATCATTCAGTAGCATATTGTAGATAAGGTCATGTATGCTTGTAAACATTGTTCTGTGTCATAAGGTTGGCCGCAGAATAACCGCTCACTGGTGGCAGTTTTCTGAACTGAATAAGAACCTTTGTACAAACCTGAATTTCAATAAATGGTGGTAGACGTCGCCAACTAAGAATAAGCTTTGTGGTCCTTCAATCACAAATCGAGTAGCCTGATCTGACTTTTTTTTTAACATGCATTGCATATGCTCCCAGGAAGAGCTGACATTTAATCCATATTGATACAATTTGAAACATTCTCTGTCAAAGTGCCGTGAAAGGACTTTGTTGTATTTGGCGCTATATAAATAAAGTTTAATTTGATTGAAATACTGCAAATGACATGCTAAATGACATATACAGTGCAAAGCATGTGTATTTGATCGGTAAATTATGCACTGCACTGTTTCTATGCACATTATCATTTTTGGAAATGTATTATTTAGTTAAAAGGGGATTCTGGGCTTTATCTGAGATCTGGTCCCTTCAAAGGCCTTACACAGGCAGAAGTTGTTTTTATCTGCATCCAAGCTTGAGTCACAAATGGTCTTTGAAATCTCCAACTTTCTGAGCTGTGTTTTTAAGTTTCCTGCGATATTATGAATATGTCCATCTTCAAAAAAGTCACAGATATGTTTATTCTCATTCGTTTAAAGCAAACTGAATCAGGTCAAAGGTCAACGGGTCATTCTTTTGGGTACTGCTAGTTTGTGTTTTAACGTCACAATCAAGAGAATGTTTCAGCTTTTTCTTTCCTGTGTCAGCAAATCAAAGAGCAACAGCATATCAAGTGCTTCATATGTTTGATTTTTTTTAAATGCAGTTTGCATTTTGGTATCTAAGTTTAATATTTAAAGAATACAATTGGTCCTCCTGCTAAACCCACACGGCCACTTGCGGGTCAGAGCTCACAAACACTGTTCACACTGCGACCCCTACTGGCACACTTGTGATAAGTCACTGCAACAGTTTAAAAAAATTATGTTATGATGAGAGCAAACTATTACAAATACAGTATTCACTCAGTTTTGGAATTTTTTTAGAGTACTTTTTGTAATATGTGTTCTTTTTCTCTTCATGCTTTCTCATATCAGTTTTTTCTTTGTCACAATCTACCTGAATTCACTTTGCTTTAACCGATTGTTAGGAAAGTTATCTTATCTGGTAACTCACATATTCACAGTATTTCTGTTTAGACTAAACTAACTGTTGTAAATTGATGACAGTGATGGGTGAAATGATCAAAAAGCTGAGATGAACATGGAATAAGGAAGAAGCTTCGTGGGATTTCTACAATTGGGCAAAATTACACAAATTCCTGGCATGTTTGATTTATAATTACAGATTGACCCTTGGGTCAGCCTGGACACATGGATTTCACTTTCAGTATAAAATGTGACATCATGCTTGTTACCTGTGAATTGATTGAACAATGTGGAAAACATGAAACTGTCCTTTAGAAAATGTAAATAATATCTTGTAAAAGAAAAAAAAAGGTTGTTTTGTTTAATGCTGAAACCACAACAGCGAGAATTGAATGAGAGAGAAAAAAAATCTCCATTTAATTTTATTAATTTTAAAAGTTGTGGTCACTTATACAAATAGGAATATACTCCTCACCTGTGGAACAAACTCTCTGAACACCCGATGACTGCTGACACGCTCATTTCTTTTAATACGGCCTTGAAATACTGCTACTACTACTATGTTTTACAGTAAACAATAGATCTTACTTGTATATTATTACGTTAAACTTAAAAAAGTTTTCACTTTACTCATTCTCCTTTTTATGCCGTTAATTAATATAAATTAATTTCCTTTATTTCTCTGTGAAGCACTAAATTCTCTCGTGTCTGAATTATGCGATATAAACAAGTTTCCCTTGCTCTAAATGTTTTATGTTGTTTTCTTATATTTGTTCAGGACTTATAATGGTGCTTATTTTTACGGTCTTTATAAAGTCACAGACGTTCCAAAGCAAACAAGCTTAAGTTAACACGGTTGACTTGGCGACATCAAACTCTCAAGTATTAAGTTTAAATCATGTTAAAATGTGGATTTATAATTTTTTTTAATCACGTTCAAATTTCATCTGCTCGGAATATTCAGATTACAACACGTTTGTACACAAAGTGAATAAATTATTCTTTTTCCACGCAAAAAGAAACTGCCTCAGTGTTCATACGCGAGTATCGTCGTTGTTTCCTCTCAATGACGTGCGTGTCCACACATTTTTCCCTCACTTCGGACTTCGAACAACGTCTCGAGCGCCTCCGTCCACATCAAAGCCAGTTCCCCCGCTCCGCGCCACGTCGGTTCGCCCGCGCGGCGCGCGAGCGTGTCGCATTCTCCTGCGCAGCAGCACCCGCGTGATGTTTGTGCCGAGGCGGGAAATGGCGTCCGCAGCCACGGTTCGTCTGTGACTGGCTCGCCGAGCGACGGCCACAGCTGGCAAGCAACATCCACGGCTCCGCTTCTAACCAGGGGGGGCCGCCACGGCCGCGGCCGAGAGCTGACATCGCCGCGGCGAGTTTTGAAGAGCTTCCTGGTGTCACTGGTAAGTAATAAACAACGTCAACATGTAAACAAAAAAAAAGAAAAGAAAAAAAAAAACGGTTCGTCTCCGCGATCGGCTGAGCGCTGCTAGCTATGGCGGCTAACGCTAGTGAGCGGAGGGGGCGTAGTCTAATGGCTGAATAGTTATAAAAATGACGCCTTCGCCGCAGCCTAACTCGCTCCTGTTTGCGTCAATTTGCCCGTGAATTGATGGAAACTCGGCGTGTGGAACACGCGACATGTCACCGGGGAGGCACGAGACGCGCCGTGACGAGTGAAGTGCGCGGTGTCACCGTCCGCTTCTGGACGTTTCGCTTAGCCTGGAAGCTAAATGTAGCCGCTGCCGACGGCGGGGTTCAGCCGCCGAAGTAATCGCGCTTAACAGCAGATTTCACGCGCCGGCAAGTGTCGGTTGTGGCCGCACTCGCTCGGGGTTGTGGCCGAACACTCGGGACACGGTGGTCAAAGCGTTTGGTGCCAAATAGCAGCTGTTAGCCGGCTAATGTTGGCGCTGCCTGACGTCGTTCAGGGGTTATATAATGAGTCCGATCTGAGCTTACACACACACACACACACACACACACACACACACACACACACACACACACACACACACACACACACACACACACACACACACACAGCGCGCGCGCACGCGCTAAAAACACGCAGGAAAGTTAAGGAAGATTTTAGTTTACATCGATTGTCCGTTAGAAGAATCCCCAAAGCCACTTCCAGGCTGGGGACACTTTTAAACGTGTTTGGTTTGAGCCAAAATCATAATCATGTTTTGAGAATGAAAAACCGAATAACGATACCGCTTCAGCTTTTTACTGCAAATTGTACAATAATGTTTCTTTGAAAGACCAAGGAACTCATTTTAATAAAGCCGATAATGACATACATTTTCATTTGAAGTAGCAGATGTGTAGTTTTGTCACTCAGCTGGTCGCTTCTTCCATTTAACTCGTTTATTGAATATATATGCAGTTCAAGAAACTCCAGGGTTTGAAAGACAATCTTAAAAAACAAAAGAAAAGAAAACACAGTTCAATAAATGCGTGGTGTTAGATAATCTTGTTCACAAGATTGACCTGAAAATAGACTTCTTATTCTAGATTATAATCCAAAAAATACTAACGTGAAATGTTTCTGTGTGAAAGCTCCTTTACATCCTGCAGATTTTGACGAGAATTTACTGTCATATACTTGTTGCAGAACAGCTACCAGCTCGTTGACTCATGTTTCTCTCCCCGTTTTTTTTCCCCACCCAGGTTTTTCTATGTGACGTTTGGACATGATGAGGCTGAGAGTGCGTAAAGCTCCTCAGCAGTCGAACTTGGGCCAGCGAGCCCGCCTGACCCCGGCCAAGCGAAAGCACTGCGAGGTGGAGCCGTCCCCGGTGAGAGGTCGAGGCAAAATGCAGAAGAATGAAGCGGGCCTGTTCTCCACCATCAAGAAGTTCATCCGGGGAAATGCCGTCAAGGTGGGTGTCGATCGAGAGGCTCTCGCCGCTTTAATCTTCTGTCATGTGATGTTCCACTGAAAGGAGGCACGTTCTAAAAAAACCACATTGCGTCTGTAGCTTGATTTAGGAGGTGTAATGACGTTTGTGTAACATGAGACTTCTTTGTATCGTGAGCATATCAAATTCGAGTGTGTAATTCGATGTGTGTGTGCACATCCCATCAGTAAGTGTATGTTTTGTCTCTTTACGAGGGGATTTTGCTTCTCACGTGCTAAAAATGTAGTTATCGAGTCCGGATCACTTGAGTCGAGCCGCATCGTGAGGGTATGTTTGAAAGTGCTGAGCAGAAGATACACAAGACAACTGAACCTACCAGCCGATGCGATTTGCACCGAATGAGCTTGGATCTTATCGAAACGCTGCGTCTGTTTGCGTTGTGTTGTTTCAGGTGGAGCCGGACATCCCCGCCAAAAGGAGTCGCATGGATTGCAACTCGGACGGCGACCTGATCACTTCAACGCCGCAGACCAGAGGTCACGCCAACAAAGGCGTCTCCAGAGTTTGCCGGAAAAGCCCCAACAAAGGTACGGAGGAGTGTGGCTCCCACCCTGACTGGAGCAGAAAAACGACATCTCGTTGTCGTTGCTATTAAATGAAGGATTTTCTTTTCCTTTGTTTTTTTTTTTGTTTGAAGACACAGTGACCTGCAATAGTAAACCAATGAAGCCCAACGGTAAACTGGAAGCCCCCGTCGACTCGGCGAGCAGTCCGCCACGCACCACGCTGCTCGGCACCATCTTCTCTCCCGTCTTCAACTTTTTCTCACCAGCAACAAAAACTGGTAAGGAAAACAAGGCGTCGAGTCCCGGACCTGTGGTTTTTTTTTTTCGTAATGTACACGGTTGCGTTTTAATACACGAGAGGATCAAAAGCGCTGAGGTTTTTTTTTCTGTACGTTTTGCCCTTTTTAAAGCCACTCCTGGCTCGGACTCTCCCGGCCAAGCGATCGAAGCAGAGGAAATCATGAAGCAGCTGGACATGGAGCAGGCAGAGGAAATGCCCAGCAGCACGCTCACGTCCACGGAGGGCATCACCCCGTGTCACCCTCCCCCGATGTTGCCGCCGAGGCTTCAGATGGCTTCAGATACATCCATAGAAGAAGGACAGATCATCACCGAAAGTGACATGCCCCCACTAACAGGTGCGACCTCTCTCACACTGAGGTGACTGGAACAGGTGATTTTATTAACGGCGTTTTAACTCCCCCTCCTCTGTCACTCTGTCCCGTCAGCTCCCGGGTGCATGCCAGATGGCAGCTACCCCCACACGATACCCTCCGCTCCCGCAGAAACCTCGTACGACGAGGACTGGGAAGTTTTCGATCCGTAAGTTTCTCCTCGCAAGACACATTATCGTGCAACTTTTTTTTTTTTTTTTAGCTTCATCAGCAATTGGATTCATGACCGATGTGTGAACACGAGTTGATTTGAAATGTGCTAAACGTCGGTGTGAAGTCCTGCATGTTGGCCTGGTTCTAATGTGTGGCGCTTCATTCCACTCGATCTCACATCCAAGGTGACATTGTGTGTTTCTCTGTAGCTGTAATGTGGGTTTTCCAGCCACTAGATGGCACCAACGTCCCAGGTTTCGTCCCTCACAATTTACACTGTTTTACAGCAACAATATAAAGCAGGACGCCAGTTTTCTTTTGATTAATTCATGATTTTAACTGACAACAGAGCTTCACGCCACCGTTTTTAAAAATAGACCCCCCCCCCCTGTTATTAACATTTGCTTCTTGGTAGGAAGTCCCCTTTATAGCGTGTCAAATAATCCTTTTTAATGACTTCTGCTTTCCTAGATACTTCTTCATCAAGCACGTGCCTCCGCTGACAGAAGAGCAGTTAACACGCAAACCGGCGTTACCTCTGAAAACACGCAGCACACCAGAGTTCTCTCTCGTCTTGGATCTTGTAAGTATTCGATTTAGTGTGCAGATGTCCTTTTAGCGGCTTTTCCAGGTTTGACTTTTGCCTTTTTCTGCCTCCAGGATGAAACCCTGGTGCACTGCAGCTTGAACGAGTTAGAAGATGCAGCTCTGACATTCCCTGTCCTCTTTCAAGATGTTATATACCAGGTATTTATCGTCCCAAAGTTTTCACTGAGCAAATCGTCTCACTTTTGTCTAATGAAATTCCTTTTCTTTCCTCTTTTTTTTTTCTTCTTCTTTTCTCCGTCTCCCGTCCGAAGGTCTATGTTCGGTTGAGGCCTTTTTTCCGAGAGTTCCTTGAGCGCATGTCGCAGATGTACGAGGTGAGTCGTCAACAAGGGCCTCCAGACAGTACTGGTTGAATCACAGCTGCTCCCGTGTTAAATATTACTCATTTATGGCTGTCTGTTAAAATTTCAGATTATTCTCTTCACGGCTTCAAAGAAAGTCTACGCCGACAAGTTGCTCAACATCCTGGACCCGAAAAAACAGCTAGTAAGGTCAGTGAAGGCCTGAGCCTGAAGACTTTGGTTTACACTCTCCCTGCTCCACGTCTTCCTTCTATGAAATTAACTTTTTTTTTTTCTCTTTGTGAAGAATATATCTAGTTAAATTACACCTTGACTCCTTCATGTGTTTCAGTACTTTCATGTCCATTTTTCAAAACGTCATGGTTCTTTTTTTGGGTTTTCTTACACTCTGACTCGAGCTGTAAAGTTTCCAAGGCAAGAAAATATTGATATCGGATTATTAGTCTTGTTTTGAAAGGGAAACATTGGCATATCTCTCCCCATTGTTAAATATCGTCTTGTATTAAAGATCTGAATGTCTTCTTTCAAAAGGCATGTGTTCTGACACTGTGTGGTGTTTGTGTCGCCATAATTGAAAGTAATCAGATCATCCTGATCACCTCAATAATCTGAATTCTCCAGGACAAATGGATGTAAACCGGTTCAGTGACTCGTTCATCTGAATCATGCGTCAAATCAAGAAAATACATGTCAGCAAGAGGAACTCACACATGTAAGATAACGTATTTGACCTCACAATAACTCTTCACTCTCTCCTTTCTTCAGACATAGATTATTTCGGGAGCACTGTGTGTGTGTTCAAGGAAATTATATTAAAGATCTGAACATCCTTGGGCGGGATCTGTCCAAGACGATAATAATCGACAACTCACCCCAGGCCTTCGCTTATCAGGTAAAAAAAAAAACTTGACGCCAAACAGAAGAAAAATCTGTGGACTCTCAGCTTATTGATATTTTTTGCGGAATAAAACTGATTTCTTTTTCCTATTTTCCAGCTTTCCAATGGAATCCCTATCGAGAGCTGGTTTGTGGATCGAAACGACAACGAGCTCCTCAAGCTCGTTCCTTTTCTTGAGAAGCTGGTGGAGCTGGTACGTGCCGTCACTTTTCCACCTTTTTTTAATTTCAGTTAGAAAACGGGGAAAACACCCCAAACGATGTGACGTATGACGCACCAAGTCTGAAGTGAAGTCGTCCATTTCTAAATGTTTGGCGATGCTATGAACCATCGAGTCGTTTAAAACTCGAAAGAGACCGCAGCTTTTATTCAAACATCCAGATTCTGCTTTTAGTTATTTAATGTTTTGAAAAAGCTCCGAGGAACCTGCATAATATTTATATTTATGAATATCCCTCTGTCCGACAGAATGAAGACGTCCGGCCGCACGTCCGAGAGCGCTTCCGTTTGCACGACCTCCTCCCTCCAGACTGAGCCGCTGGTTCTTCTTCCTCCTCCTCCCGTCACTGAACCCACAACTGGTAGAGAGGGAAATAAAACAAACTCAGAAAAGAAGGATATAGTCTGTAGGTTTGTCTTTGCATACAAACATTGCCATTGGTATATTTTTTATTTTATTTTATTTTTTTAAATCACACACACACACACAAAAAAAAAAAAAAATCATTGAAAGTTTAAGTTTTGGGTCAAATCCAGGAGGGTTTTTTTTGTTTTTTGTTTTTTTTTTTTAATCCTTCAAGAGACGTAGAACAAACGGAGGTGATGTCTGCCTCAGGCTCCTCCTCGCCCTTTGCTTGCTTGTTTTATGTGTGACCTTGAAGACGACCTCCTCGGATGTATTTTGTCTTTTAAAAATAAAACAAAAAACTTTTTTTTTTTTTTTAGTTGACAAAGCTGAATGTGATGCAGTGTTGGATTTTATGGACCTGGCCTGGAACGGCCAGCCGAACCTGTAAAATATTCAAACTATATACCTGTAAATATCTGTACATAATTGTTTTGGTTTTTGTTTTGTTTTTTTCCTTCAAGGTTTTTAAGTCATTTTGTTTTCACTTTTCAATCTGAGTATGTGTTCTTTGATTCGGTTGCTTTTATAAAAACAAAAAACAAAAAACCCAAACAAACAAAAGAAAATGTTTTTGTGGTTTGTTTGAAAGTTGTTGATAAGCAACTGTTTTTCTGTTGTATGCCTGCATTATTCCTGTGATGCTTTACTCCATTACATGCAGTTGTCTGTAATAAGGTGCAGTTTTTTGAGGAGGCAAAAAAAAAAAAAAGAGAGAGAAAAAGAACCTTTTGGGAGGAAAATGTTTCTGAAATGATATTTTAAAGCTATACCATGTAAGCTAGGATAAAGTCTCAGATGAATACAAAAGCCATAATGGCCGATTAAGAATTTTGGAGGTTTGTATTTGAGAGTCCATTTATGATTTGGACACTTTGATGGGGTCCGGGCGGGTTTTGACTGGACGGGGGGAGGCGAGAGAGAAGTCCAGGCATCTTGCACTTTGACATCCAGCCCTTTGTAAGTTGATGTAAAATCTTGTCACTTTTCTACATGGGTGTGTTTCACCTAAATTTGATATGTGTGTGTGTGGGGGGGGGGGGGGAATAAAAAAAAAGAAAAAGAAATTGTAGCACCAGCAAATTGCCAACATGTTCGCTTTGAAATCTTGTTTTTTTCCAAGACGTCTTGTATGTGGGATGTTCGATGATAATGTCAAAGTCACAAGTTTTATTGACTATTGAATGATCACTCCTGGTGTATTCAGTGTTACTTAATGGTTTCCTCGAAAATAAATTCCTTTTTATACGACTCGAAGCTTCTTACTGATGGCTACACACGAGATGTGTCACGTCGAAACGTCGAGCCACAAAATCGCATAATGCCCATCAGCCAGCATGAAACTTAACTACCTGCTGTGATCAAACAAGCCTCTGCAGTGGAGCATGTTTGTGGCGGGTTTAAGTCGGGTTTAAGTCACTGTAGTTCTCACGGATGAACTATGGATGTTCTATGAATGATGGATTCACGCCAATAGCTCACGCGAGCCGCTATCATAACGTTGCCTTCTACCAAGAATTCAATTTAGAAACTGTCTCCACGACGGCAAATTAAAATCACAGAACAAGCTAATAATAAGTGTTGTGTCATTTCTGAGAATGCTGGTTGTCTTGCTTGTTGGAGCACGAGTTAAAAAAAACCAAAATAGTATAGAAACAAATCAATATGTGCTTATTTGCATGTTTGTGAACTCCACTTTTCTTTTTTCTCTTTTTTTTACCAAGTAATTTTTATTTATAGAATCCTCCACCCAATTCAAATCCTGATTTTCTGGGACAAAAATGTGTCCAGTGGTGTTTTAAAAACAAATATACGAAGATGGCAAAATTGAAAGGGATAGTGTCGGGGCAGTAGAGGTTTAAGCTACTGTCCATGTTTTATAAACACTTTCACGTGTGAGTGACTGTAAAGATAATCACTGATATAATCAATTACCTTGCAAAGCGGTGGAAAACTGACCAGTCACACCGACATCATGTGTTCTGGACCCGACACTTTATTGAGTATTGCCATCCTTCAATACAATAATAAAAAAAAAAAAACATTTAATATGACTTACTAAACTGCATCAACACTGTGCACTAACTGAGAATAAGAGACACGAAAGCAAAGCAGCATCGCATGGTGGTGTTTATGCTTTTATAATGCCACAACAATAGAATCTGTGTCAATAAAAAGCACAATCTCTCCTTCTGATATTCTTGTACCACCTCCAATTTACTATTGTTAGTTTAGAAGAAAACATAAACTGAGGCACAAGCTGTTAAATATGCACGGTGTAATTTCTACATCAATACATACAACACAACACAAAATAGTTTACAGAATGTATTAGTGTATTCCAGTAAAGATACAGCTCAAGTCATTGAGTCTATTTTACTGTCACTGATTGATTTGAGTATCTAAGGATCCTTTTTTCTTTAAAGTATTCTGGATTACAACTTAATGGGTGTCACTTAAAATCAAATAAAGTCCTTCTACACTCTTCTATACGCGTGAACCCAGAGAACATGCAAACTCCACATGGAAAGGCCCCGATTTGAACACACAACCTCTTTTCAAGGAGAGCACTAACAACCGACGGCAGCCACAGATGAAACATAGAAAATCTCTCGTCCAATACAATCTTCTATCTGAGCTGTTACAGGAAGCCTAAATCACAGTTTAACAGCCTGATCAGCCATCGGAAGAGTTGATCGAACATCCACTGTTCAACTAGTTCAACTAGTCACATCAAAAACTCAGGCCCACTTGGATAATGTGTTCAATTAATATTTTTCTATGGCTTTTTCTTAGTTAAGACATTCATTCAGTTTAGTATGTATGTATATTCACATTGGCTTCATTTTAATTAGTTGATTTCCTGAAAGAGTAAGGACCCGACACGGTCCTATCCTGTCCTTCATTCATAGCAGACCATAAGTTGGTGTAGATGATGGACACATTTCTACTTTGGTGATTTTGGGTAGTTTGGAGGAAAGAGGAATAAAAGAAATACAGAAAGTGAGTCATGTGCAAAGTGGACCATTAAAAGCTTTACCTGGGTAGGAAATATTATTTTAGTTTGTTTGTTTGTTTGTTTTTTGAATGAAATTATGTTAAGATTGACTGTATTATGAAAATTACTACTTTTTTTCTCTTTTGTACCCTTTTAAAATGAGCGTGATTGTTAAAGATAAGCAGAACTGAAGTGAAAACCTGCAGCTTTGCTGCAAAGACCGAAATGAGAGAGAGAGAGAGAGAGAGAGAGAGAGAGAGAGAGACCATCTTTTATTGACTTCCACACAACCTGCCAGAGTTTTTTATTCTGAGATACTAAACTTACGAGATGTCCTGATCAGATAACCTGCTCATGCCTTCATCCTTTTGTTCTTTTGAGAAATAGGCCATTACCTGATTGCAGGTGTGCACTGAATTGCCCCTTCAAGAGGTCATGTGACTCCAAATACAAAAGGGGCCAGTCATTCCACCTTCATCATACTTATCTAACAGTGCTCAGGTGGGGGGGGGGGGGGGGGGGGGGGGGTTGTTTCAAAACAAAATCACACTGTCGATAGTGTGAAGATAAGATGTGGGGGATAATTAACTGTGCGTTTAGACTAAATCCACCCCGAGTAAACCCCCCCTGCCCTCATCCATTGGCTGCTGGTGGGGGGTGGAGGTTGTGGCTCATAAACTACGAGGCCCCGCCGGTGTGATATCTCATGGGGCCCCACCGAGTATAAAGGCCGACGGCGGGTCGGTCTCAGCTCAGGACAACGTCGGGGAGTGCGAACGATGCGAGTGCTCTTCTTTTTGAGCGCCCTCCTGGGGGCACTGGGGTCGGAGGAAATGCCCACGGGGGACTCTCTGCAGCTGCAGGCTCTCCACTGCCCACCCTGCGAGAGGATACACTGCTCCACCCGCCGGGCACTGAGGCTCCAGTGCAAGGGCGGCGTCACGACGGGCATCTGCGGCTGCTGTCCCGTGTGCGCCAGGACGGAGGGGGAGAGCTGCGGAGGAACCTGGGACTATCTGGGGAAGTGCGATGAGGGTCTGGTGTGCGTCTACCAGGAAGCAGGGGATGACAAGCCAGAGGCAGAACGCAGAGGCATCTGCAAAGCAGGTGAGGTTAGAATTCATTCAGGGGTTGTTGTTTTTTGTTTTTTGCCTGCAATTTGACAATATTGGACACAAAGTGCAGACATTCTCAGAAAGATATTGAAATTGTGACATGTGTAATGATTTCTGTTCATGAAGTCATGCTACCACACACGTAAAGACAAATGATTTCTTGGTTCAACATTGAAGAAAATCCCCAAAAAACACTGTGTGTAATTTTCAAATACCATATTTATACCCAAATGATGAATTTGAAAAAAGGTTTGAAGCACAAAGAAGACATTTTCTTTATTTAAAAAAATAAATCTTACAAAGCAAAGATCTATCAAAGACAAGAAAATGCAATCTTTAAGATATTTGATATTTTTTGTTCTGATTTATCTTTTTAATTGATACTATGTTTAATACTTTATGCATCAAAAACATTGTCGGGTCATTGTAAAAATGTGTCATTTCACAAAGTAAGATTCAGTAAAGCGACTTTGAAAAGAAGCCCAGACCTACAAAAATACATAGATATACCATAAAGTGTGAAAACTCACCCCCCTGGCTTCAGAATAAACGTAGAAACAAATACATCCATAGTAGTGGGAACGGTGCCAATGTGATAAATCTTGTTTTACGAGCTGTGAAGAGTGATAGTGTGGTCAAGGATTCCTTTGATTCAAAGGTTTCTGCACACCGTTAAGCCTTAATTACTCCTCTTATCTTCCCCTGGTGAAAAGAGTTGTCACCATTATTGATACAATATCAGACGCTACCAGTGTGGATCTACTATGTCTTCATGTTCCCCGTGACTCTTAACGTTTTGGATTTGTCATGTTTTTTTTGTGCAGTGATCGAGCCGGCTGATTCGGAGAGCTGTCACCCCGAGTGCACCAAGGAGTTCTGTCAGGCCAACCCGGTGAAAATCTGCTCTGCGAGGTGAACTGGAGTTGGAATTGCCACTTTTTGGAGGGGGAAAAAAAAAATGCATTTCTTTGTCTCAAATCTCCTGTTTGCTACACGGTTATCACCAGAAACGTGGATGTTTTTTGCTCCGTAGGTTCGTGTCTGTGGAGAAGAACTCCCTGCAGGACTCGTGCCAGCACACCTCCTGCTCGGGCTGCCTGCTGCTGCAGAGCCCGCCGTGCCCTCAGGCCTGCGCCCAGTCGGACTCCACCTGTCTGCACCACTTTGGGAAATGTGTCCATAGCCACCTGGCCACAGCACCCGGTCAGGCGTGCCACAGCAACTTACAGGTAGGGAGGGACGTCGACAAACATGCACCCTACTTTAACACCCCCCACCAACTCTCACTGCAACACCGTGTGCTGTGTTTTTCTCTCCGCAGACCAACAGTGGAGGTCACTTTGTGTGTTTCGTCCCCGCCGCTCACAACTCGTCCAGTTAACTGCTCACGTCAGAGAAGAAAAAAAAAAAGCCACGAGGATGTCGTCGCGACCTCATGTAGCAAAAAAATGACAGAAAAGGCAGCTATGTTTAAACTTTAATATAACTTTAGATATTCAACTTTTTTTTTTATATATGTGAAATTAATCTTTATAAAACCTGCGATTCAAATGTATGAAAAATAAACTTTTGTATTATTGTATTATACTGTGTCAAATGTGTTTCTTTTTTATTTGGTGGCTGAGTAAAATATATGTATTGGTTTGTTGTTTTTTGTCACTGGTGCTACTGGAAGCTTTGAACAGTAAAACCTGCACAAGTTTTTTTTGTACATTTATTGTAAATACAGGATGGGGAATAAACACAAATATTTAATATAATCAATTAAACAAACTGTATTCAAAGATATTTTCAAGACTGCAAATAAGTCGATGTAAAATGGGACTAAAATAGCCGATCTTGTTCTACAACACTGAATGCTTTTCACATTTACTTCACTTACGTGTAGGGTCTCAGTTACTCTCACATTTTCTAAAATTACTTGGAATCATGATGAACTTGAGTTGAGTTACAAACTTGAGGTCTAAACAAAAACACTTTCCTTCTCAGCCCCATATTTCGCAAAAATCACTGCAAAAATCCAGTCCAGGCATGGATTACTATAATTTTTTTTATTTTATTATTATAATTATTATTATTTGCAATTCTTTCTGGAAAAAAGCTTAATTTCCATTAGTATGAAAAAAAGTAGAAAAAAAGAAGAAATCTCCAGCTTGCAGGGTCATGATCTATTTTATTCTTTTTTTTTAATTTCTGAAAAAAATAAATGATGAAAATAAATAAGTTCAGTTCAATTTACTCAGTGAAACCTTTTAATCATGGGAATGAAATGGAAAAGATTTACTGTGTGCCAAACATTAGAATCTGGAATAGTTGCAGATTATATTTATAAGGATTCAGAATATTCGAATTGAAAGTGTCAACCTTTTGTCAGTTATGCTTTCATCGCATATATAGCGAGATATCGGGGAACTGAGGGGACAACAACAACAACAACAACTTCATTGATATCAATGTTGAATCATGAATGAAATAGGCGTCTTCGGAAACCTGCATTAAGTCTGCAGCAGGAATATGAAGTGGAATGAAGCTCATCTGAGAATCTAATGAATGAGAATCTCCCCTGTGAGTGACTCCCCTCATCCATCGCTGCCCCTCTCGCAGTCGATGGTTATTGAATAACAGACGGTTTTATGAGGCTGCAATAATGAAGCTTGCACAGAAAGGGAATAAAGTGTGGTCCAACAATGGGCAGGTTGTTCTGTGTCCTTTGAATGTGAGTCGCTCCTGAAGGGGGACGAGTTTATCTTGAGGATTTCGCAACACAGGCATTGATTTCACAGCCAAAACAAACGTGTCTGAATTTTCTTTCCTGCTCGGTTCAATCCGACTCATCATACAAATCCCAGACATACGGTGGCATCTGAATAATGTTTAGTCACGACTGTTTGTTTTTTCCCCCAATAGAGAACGAGGCCTGAGACTTGAGCACGTTGTGGAACTGCGTGCTCTCACGACGTTATGCGGTACCCTATAATATTCTAAGGTGATTTAAGCTCACAATAACATACAGCATTTAATGGACAAGCTCGTATTCCTGTGCATTTCCCAAGCTTCTGCCCGTAAAAACACACCTGTGGAGCAGGTATCTATTAGGACCAAAGCAGCCGCCTCCGTTATCAATCCCATATATCCTTCTCACTTTTTTTTTTCTTTTTGCACTGATAAAAACAGTGGATAACAGAGGGTGTCTGTGTGCCAGCTGCCATAAATGTGCCCCTGTTACAGGTAAACCATGTTAACGTTTGAATGCAGCACAAAACATCAGAACAATAGAAAAGTACAACATGATTATTATGACGGGGGGGGGGGGGGCTCGAACCCTGTAAACAACTTGGACGCCAATCTGGACGTGACACTGGAGCGTATCTGAAATTAAGGTCACCAACTAATCCTGTAATTCTGGAATGTCTGACAAAGAAAAGGAAAAAAACAAAAAAAAAACCAAGATGGTTCGAGTTGAAAATGTGCATTTATAGCATCGGATTAAGCCAATATATGTGAGGAGATGGAAGGAGAATTGGGAACCTTTTATTTTGCATCAGAGTAAACATGAAACAAATCAAAGCAGATTCTCTTCACTCGTGCTGCACGTTATCACGGTTGTAGTGAACTCGGAGCACGTTACACTTTTATTATATTTACACACATGGTGCCAGAGTTCACAGGGTTGCCAGATCTGAAAGACAAATCCAGCCCAAGCCTCCAGATTTCAAAAGATTCACCCATGGAAAAAGCATGAACACTACTTTTGTCCAACAGTGTTGCCCTTCATTCCAGAGTCTATTAGAATAGTTACAAAATTACACAGTAATTACATAATGTATGCTATCAGTGGAACAAGACCATATTTTGCTTATGTAATCTGCATACAAAATAGGCCTGCCAAAGTAAAAAAAACAAACCTTCAAAAGTACTTTTATTCCTCAATAAATTTGAAATCAAAAAGAAATCAGATCATTATGGGATATTGTGCATAAAACTATGAGGGAAAGAACTAAAATGAACCCATTGTGGATTAAGGTAATAATGAAATGTGGGGAAAAAGTGAATACTTTCCCAGAGAGCCATGTAAAAAAACCACCCAGACTCATTTTAGACCAATTCAACCTCAAATGTAATTCTTTTGGCTGCAGAACACTGAGTGTGGCGAGAAAAAAACCCCAGACTAATTCTCATGAGCATATAACTGTAAATGTGCAGGAGTGACTAAGAACTGCAGCACATAGATTTCCAACACGAGGACGAGAATAAAAGCTTCAAGAAAAATACCCTCAAAATTCCACTTGTCTTCGTCATCGGAAACACGAAAGAAAAGATACAGATTTGAAAGGAATCATTTATTGTGGAGCTCAGGGACGTAAACAAGTTCACACCGTCAATGTTTGCAATTAGAAAGGAACTAAAAGGTACAAAAAACCAAAAAAACCCACCACAGGCATCGGGGTGCTTGTTCAAAGTGACTCTACTCATTGTGATTCTTCAAATAAGATGATTGAAAAGCTCTCCTAATTTTCCAAGAAGTCCTCCGTTTCCTTGACAGAAAAACCAGCCAGAGACAGAAATCAGCGATAAGACAGAAAAGCTTCGTACACATTTTAAATCAAATTATTACACAAAAGTATCCCGCCTGCTTAAAGGAAAATTAAAAAGGAATTTTTAGAGCAACAGTAATTAAAACGAGCTGTACAGAAAGAAAAAAAAAAGATCTACAGTAGAAAGAAAACAGTATAAAGGTGCATAAAAGGTTTAGACTTTGCCTCCGGTCCCAGTGATCAGGAAGGCACTGCGGGATCCAAACGTCCAGGCGGTCAAGTCCTGCTGCAGCCGCCGTCACCTGAACAGTCGGTTCCAGAACGACACGAAGCTGCTGGAGTTCAAGGCACCGATGAAGACGAGCAGCAGAAGGTAGAGACTCATCATGACGGCAAAGTGGTGTCTGAGGAGCCACGAGCTGCGGTGGGAATGTCTGACGAAGAAAGACGAAAGACGAGTTACTTCAGACAAATCACACAAAGGCTTGTGAACCGAGTCCGTCGCCACGACGTCTCCCCCGGCACTTCCTGCCAGACTCTCTCACCTGGACAGGTGCTTCCTCTGAGAGTAAACGAGCAGGTACTTGACTCTCAGCAGCTGATTGTTGGTGACGACGAAGTACTTCTGCGGGACGTCGCCTCCTTCGCTGTTCTTCGCTCGCGAGCGCTGGCGATCGATGATTTCGGAGTCTGTGAACGGAGGATCAAGCGTTGACTTGAACAGTATTTCGACGCCTGTGTTTCCAGACCGAACCACACTCACCTTTTTTCTTCACCTGGCACTTCACGTCCGGATGGTCGATGATTTCGCACAAGGCGACGCAGCTCAACAGCGGACCCAGGAGACTCTCTCTCCAGCCGCTGCTGTGGGGGCTGTAGAGGACCGCCATGCTGAGGTCACTGGTCAGGTAAGTCCCCTCTCCAAACACAGAGTTCTGGAATGAAAAAAAAAAAAAAAAAGTACCTTTCAAGTCTCTCCAGGTCACCATACAAACCCAGCTTTTAGTATTTCTCCCTGACCTTGTTGAGGTGACAGTGCAGCCCGTTGTGAATGATGGAGTGAAAGTTCTCCAGGCGGCTGCCGTGGAACGCGTAGAAGACGTCTCGCCCTTCTCTCGTCTTCTCAAACCTGGCGTTCATCTGATCGGAGTACTCCAGCTCAAACAGGAAGTCCGGCACCGGAGCAGAGACCCCTTCATCTTCCGTCAGGCCACAGAGCTTGACATACTAGGTGGGGGGGGGGGGAGATTTAAAAAAGCAGTTGACTGTAAACAAACACAAATCACAAAAGTGAAGCACCGGGACTTTCGTGCATTGGTCCTCGCAGCGAACGTACTTCGTCCTTCTGTAGTGTCTTCACGGCAAAGCTCTTTGAAGAGAGGATCCAGTGTGCGAGGGCCAGGTGATGGTCACCTTCTCCAGGCCGTAGTCTCACCAACTCCCTCACCCTTGGCAGCGAGTTCACATCGCCTAACTACAGAAAATATACATGTTTTTTTTAACCATCCTGTCAGCATCTCTCTTTCCCCTTTCTACTGTGAGCACTACTCATGTTTGACAACCAGGGGACAAAAAGCTTGAGAAAGTTGGAGAAAGACATTTTGGGAAGTTTGCATGAAGGCCAATGAAAATTCTGATGACAAATGTTTTGGTTTTATCATCAGAAAAATTAACAAAATTGGTTATTAAACGTTCATAGTGTCGACCTGGTTTAGTGATTTATGCAATGACACGTAGCAGACGGAACATAAAAACACAACATAAATGGGATATTGCATTGGCTTCCTATTGGGGGATGGACTGGAATGTCATTCTGCTTTGTCAGTAATGAGCCCAGCTGCTCTTTTTTCCTGCGTGAAAGCATGAAACAAAACATGTTGATATTTGAAAAACCATAGTACTTGGTACACAGGAAATATCCTGAAAGTCAACAAAACAAATAAAACCCATTTATTAGAGATTGTAGTCGTGGAGATGTGCAAACTAATTGCTCAAAAAATTTAAAATAGAAAAGAAAACTCACCAAAAAACCTATCATGACAAATATTAATATGGATTATAACAGAAAATATATAGAATAGAATTGTATTTATATAGCACCTTTCGCAGACGTGAGTCGTATCCTTGTGAATATTATGATCACCAGTTGCTTAGTGCTGCTGAGGCTCAATATATATATATATATATATATATATATACACACACACACATTTTTATATATACCCTGAAAATGTCTGCCTTTCAAACTTAGAGTAACATTACTGATACATATAGTAATTTAAAGTAAATCACCAGCAAATGAGTTGCGTGTCAATTTCAATCCCAAGTCTGATGCTTTGTTTGAAGAACCTTTACCATTTCTCATAATCTAAATATAATATTAACACTAGATTTTATTTTGGAGATATTTAACTACTTCACCTGCAACTTAAACAGAGATATTTAGAATTTGGAGTGTCAAGGTTGCTATTAACTGACACAAGTTCAAATTCAACGGCGCATTACTGCCACCATGTGTATGGATATCATAATATCAAACTTAATTATTCCTGAACTGTGGTCAAAAAAGATCAATTTCTAAAGATATCTAAAATTAGCACACTTTAACTTTTACTATTTAAACTTGGCGACCACCAGAGAGAGTCTCCATTGAAGCTCTTACCAGCTCCTCGAACTCCTTATGGTCACTGCTGATGTATCGAGGAGGGAAAGGTCTGAGCAAAGAGTCTCTCTTGTAGCTCTGTGCAGCGGCGACAAACAGGCTGCAGCGGAGGTCTGCTGCGACGGGGTCTCTGTGCAGGCAGGAGCACACCAGCTCTCTGACAGCGTCAGGTGGCAGCGGCGGCTGCATTCCCAGCACTGCGGAGCAAAGAGGGAGCAAACCAAAGAGCAACTTGTGCTAGATAAACCTCTCAGGACAATCCAGCAGCTGGCAGAAGTATCAGAGGATATATGTCTGTTATTTCCATCACAGATTATTGTGCAGATTCATGTGCATTCATGTTAATTTTCAAGCTTCGGATGACTAAATGTGTTTGTAATCCAGCAACGCATGATATTTAATTTACGGTCATGTAGGACAACACCAGTGTTGTAGAATTTCCACAGATCATAAGGCTTGCAGAATATTGATTAACCTCTTGATTCAGCAAGGGATTGCTCTGAATTTCAATTTAAAAATATAGCAAGTTTTTCCCTCATAATATTTTATCAGTATGTTTATTTCACTTTTAATGCACATTATTGGAGGGGAACTTCAGATGGGAGCAGGAACCGGTGCAATCTGGGGGTCAGGGGTTAATAATTGTCCTTTAGAATATAATGCTATTTATTCAATTAAACCACACAGTATGTATTTGGGTGAAAAGTCAACTAAAAAAACTAAAAGCTGACAGGTAAGTCCCCTCTCCAAACAATATCGATAAAAGTCAAAATCAATGTAAACAAAATTGGCATTTACCTACAAATGACAATTGTACGTGAGACAAAGCACGCATGAGGATTAGTGGTGGGGTGCTTTAAAGCCCTGGGAGTCCAATTAAATAAAAAATAACATGCAAGAGAATTCACACAATAAATATTAGATTTTACATGCGTTCTGGAAACATGTCCTTTGCTTTTGTGTCTGATGTTGTACACGTGAACCTGGTTAATCATGTTAAACACATTCACCTGGATGCGAAGGTATATAGGCATTAGTTGACTGGACAGCTGGAATCGGTCACTGTGGTTACAATGGCTGTAATTACTGAAGATTCCAGTAATTGTTCCGTTGATGTTTTATTCGCGAGTAAAGACTGTTAACAAAGTTGTTTCTCTAACTCGCCCAGCAGTTACCACAGCTAACGTTAGCTAAGCTACTACAAGTAAACATCTGCTCTGTGTTTTTTTAATAGCAAATAATTTGCTGCTCGACGACTGAGTTCCCGGAGACGTTAGGACTGCAACACAGTAATTGTTCACGCTTGTTTGACAGACATGTGTCCAAAGAGTAATTTATTATCGCCTTACCTTGAGTCGGACTCAACTCATAGCACTGCAACACACGGCTAGTAGCTTTAGCTTCTGGATGAGATGCGTTCTAATGCAGAGAACATTACTATACTTCCGGTGTGCAACACGACAGACAAATCAGAAAATAGAAAACAAGTGAGGACGGTTATGGTTTAAAAAAAAGTAGGCTGTTTGTTTTTTCTTAAAAAATATATTTATAGTATTTCTTCAAAATGCTTTTTCTGACAGTAGACGTGGAACCGCAGGAACGACAAAAAAAACGAGGGGACTTGAAAGCAGCATCGGTCACTGTGTCGCTCTAACGTCTGAGCGCCACCTGCTGTTTAAAAGCTGAAACACGCGAAATCACAGATTGAAGTCAGGTGGCGTTTGCAAATAATTTAACAAACTTCTATAAAGTCACAGATCTTTTGAATTAATTCATTACCAGTTGTCCTTTATCCTATTTAAAAAAAAAATATATATATATATATATAGCCTATATCTCTACTGTCTCTTTGATCCAATATATGTTTTATCCCATTCGTTTCTAATTTCCATCCAATATTGAAGATGGCTCTTTTGATTTTGCAATACGAAATGAAAAACAAGAAACGTGGTCACTTCCTGCGATTGCAAAGTGCAGCACTGATGTGCAGCATCTGTGTTGTGGTTGGTTTATCGACGTGAAATAATGTTTGTATCAAATTGACTTTCAGCACTGTGGACAGCATCGATGATGGGCGGGGCTTAGTAGATTTTTTTTTCTTCCGCCTGCTGATTGGTCGGTTCAGGCCAGCAACAAATCCCGTGTTCTCGTCGGGGTCCTGCCCGGCGGGTACAACCCAACTGGGGGGGGGGGCAGTGCGTGCGTAAAGAGAAGACCTGACGTCACGTGACCGCCTCTTACTCCCGAGCTCATCCTTTGAGGAATAACGCCACATAATTGTCTGCTCCGGCGCCGGATGTGTCTGTTTTCATGTAGATGAGTCATAGGATGCCATTTAAACGACTGTAGTTCTCACGCGCGGACTGAACTGGAGGTGAGGTAAGGCGCTGCCATCGCCGCTTTTTTTCTTCTTCTTCTCTCTCTCTCTCTCTCTCTCTCCCTCCCTTTCTCCTCCATTCATTACGATCCAGTGAAAAGAGGCGGGTGGAGATGCATTAGCATGAACAGGAACTCTGGCTTGCAATAAGAACCTGAATATATGTGGGCTCTGCTGGTTAATGTGCGGAGTTTGTCCCTTGGCGTCCGGATGGAGAGAGAGAGAGAGAGAGAGAGAGAGAGAGAGAGAGAGAGGGAGGCAGCAGCGGCGGCGGCGGTGCGCCGTGGCGCACAGGCTGAAGGACGCCTCTCCATCGCCCTGCGATCACGATGTACCGCGTCCGCGCTGCAGCCTCGTCGACAGGAGCACACGTCTGCGATCGCCTTGACAGTCCTCAAGCATTAAAATCCACCGCGATCGGCCCGTGTCCGAGCGTGCTGGAGACCGCTGTACGCATTCCCCCGGCAAGATGCCCTTCATACTCCTCCATACGTCCACCATGAGCTGCACCGCCACACTGGCTCACAAACAGCGAAATGGAGTGGAGAGCGCTTGATTTTTTTTTTTTTTAGCTAACAGGGCCAGGCCATGAGCAAAAGATAATCAAACGTGTATTTGTAAACTGTAAAGGCCTCCAGCACGCCTCTTTTTGCGTCTATATGCTTAAGGGATGGGGACAGGGCCACACGCCTTGCACAGCTGTGAGATGATCCTAAAAAAAACAACAAAAAAACCCCACAAAAAAAACAATCTCCCGGCCCCTGACGATGCTCTGGGATGGGTGGTTCCACTAACGGGTCTGGGTACCACCTCTCCTACAAACCATTACCAGGCTGTGAAGGGTTCTATGTACTGATCCACCGGAAGGCCTGTGGAGGGTTTTGGCCTGTTGCTTACAAGACGAGCAGTATTAAGATGCTGCACCCTTGTAATACAGCTCCTTTCTTTGCAGTTTGGTTTTCAAAGGCAGCCCAGATTGACAGTCTGTGACCTGTTTGCAAGTGGGGAACAACACTGAGCGGTAATCATGGCAGGTGAGCTCTCCCCCACTTTTCACCCTGAGTCCTTAATGCTGTTGATTTAATTTCTTTTTAATAGGTAGTACAAGCCATCGACTTCTGTTTCCGTTCCCCAGAAAACAACTTTCCTCCCCTGCCTCGGTTCATCCCCCTGAAGCCGTGTTTTTACCAAGACTTCAATGAGATCCCAGACCAACGTCGCACCATGTGCAAGAGGCTCTACTACCTATGGATCTGTAAGTTTGCCCGCAGAAAATGTTTTGAGTGGTGGCACTGTAGTAAATATCACCGTTTCTCTTTCTGTGCCGAGCGTACGACCATTTGTGTCACCATTTGTGGTGCGGCTGCTGTTAGTGCTATGGCATGGTCTTTGTGCCACGTCACTTTGTTTTGCCCAAAATATTATGAGATGCAGACATCATAGACGACCAGAGGTCCGGATTGACTGGTCTTACAGCATTTAATATTGTCTTCTGCACATTTTATGCAGGTTAAGAAATATTGGAGCAGTTGAAACAAGTTTTGGAGCACATTATTGTAGTGCTTATTTATTTAAGTACTGGTAACCTTATGTTAACAAATATAAAACACTAGATTTAATTTTTTATACATGGAATAGATATATAGACACATATGCTTATAACTCAAATGTTTGTGTATTGCAGAGTACCACCTCAGTCTAGACTAGTGGCTTCCAGAGTTTGCAGCAGCATAAAAAAGTCTTTTTTTTTCTCTCAGCATTGTTCTTTTTTCTTTTGTGCCAGAAGATTAAGCTTCAGTGCAACAGTAGAAGTGTAACAGTTCCAACTGTTGTGGATCATATTAAAGACCAGATATTTGAAATGAGCACGAGAGGAATTGTGTTTTGTGGATATAAACATGTGTGAACATCAAAATCCTCCTCGTGGCGTATCGAGTTCAGTTTTGATATTTATTATGTGAGACCCAGCACTGAATCCCAGTGGCTGCAAGAAGGGCTTAAGACATAAAACTAGCCGAGTCTACAATAACGTGTTGTGGTGACTTGTGTCTAAAAGGAACATCATTATCAGTCAGTAAAATCAACATGAGTTATAATCTGAAGTTAGGAAGGATTTGGGGACTTTGTTGGTGTTTGAAGTCATTATCGTCGAGTGAGCATCATGATTTTCCTTTGCTTTCCATGGAAACGCTTCAGTTTGAATACAAGAACGTAAGTCTGGTGTGAACATAGTTTAGCCGTCACATGATATTTAGCAACTAGAAAGTAGAGAGTTTTGTCTGTTGGCAACCTTTAATGACATTACATTATTATCATTTGTTCAAGGAACCTAGAAATGACTGTGTTGTATTTGGTGCTAGATAAATAAAGTTGAATTGAGTTGAATTCTCATCATGACGTGGCTTGTGTGATACGTTGGGGGTCACACCGACTGCTTTCTCTCTGGCGCGGACAGTGAACAGTGCGACGCTAGCCGTCAATCTGATCGGCTGTCTGGCCTGGATGTGTGGCGGTGGCGGAGCGACCAACTTCGGCATGGCCATCCTGTGGCTCATCCTCTTCACCCCGTGTTCGTACGTGTGCTGGTTCAGGCCCATCTACAAGGCTTTCAAGTGAGTGTGCTTCCCTTCAAGCAGACACACACACACACACACACACACACACACAGTTCCTCACCGCCGTTCAGCTGAGTCAGGTCATTTCTGATGCGCCTTGTTTTTCTCCCCGTTGCAGGACTGACAGCTCCTTCAACTTCATGGCTTTCTTCTTCGTCTTCATGGCCCAGGTGGTGATCAGCATCATCCAGACTGTTGGCATTCCAGGTTGGGGAGTGTGGTAAGAGCTTTGAGTGGTCTGTTGACACACGGCTGGACTGCAGCTACAGAAACATACTTCTGTCTAATACATTCCCAATGTTGTTTCACGGCGTCTTGAAAAAACAAACTATCACAGTTTAATTGCCATCACCCACCTGGTCGGTGAAGAGAAGTTGCTATTTTTACATTAAGACTACTTGAACATTTTTTTTGTTTTATAAAAGTAAAACACCCAATAGAAAGGAACACAACTGTTCATAACTAACACAACTTAATGCTCATGTTTATGTCCCTTTTTCTGGACGTTGAAACAAGGACATGTTTCCACAAATCACTTGATGACATTATAAAGCTACATTTTTAGTAGCTACAGTGGTGTACGAGCCCAAACACCTCTGGGAAAGACGCAATATGACTTTGGGGGACTTTAGGGGAAAGCTTTGTATTGAAACTCTGTTTATGTGCGAGTACGTCGAATAGAATGTATTATCATTGATTTGGAACAAATTTGAATAAATACACCCAAATCTATGGGAATAAATAATTAGATAAGGCTTGAAGCCGGTGCAAACACACTGTTTTCGGGTGAAGTCTATTTATTTAATGTGTGTGACTCTTTGTGCCCTCCCCCCTCCCACCCTCCCCCAGTGGCTGGCTGGCTACCATCACCTTCTTCAGCACCAACGTGGGCTCGGCCGTGGTCATGCTGATTCCCACCATCATGTTCACTGCTGTGGCCGTGCTCTCATTCATCGCCCTCACAAAGGTGAGCTGAAAAAGCGACCCGGGTGTTCCTCGTGTCGCCACTTTGATTTGCAGCGGTTGGTCGTTCCATTTCCTGTGTTACGTACTGACGACAGGATGCCTCGTCAATCCCCCCCCCCAGGTTCACAACTTCTACCGCGGCAGTGGCGGCAGCCTGGGCAAAGCCCAGGAGGAGTGGGCCACGGGGGCCTGGAAGAACCCGCACGTCCAGCAGGCGGCCCAGCAGGCGGCCATGGGCGCAGCGCAGGGGGCCGTGCAGCAGAACCAGTACTCGGCAGCTCCCACCTACAACTACGACGACCCGATGTAGGACAGACGTGGGGGTGGGGGGGGGCAGGCGGCGGAGTGGGAGAGCTAAAAAAAGGGATCAATTGAGAGCAGAATTCAGAATTAGGTGCCCTGCATTAAAACACTGTACAAGCTGAATTCAAACCGAACAAAAGTCATGTGTTAGATGGAAATGTACATTTACCGTAGTTTGACACGCGTGGGATTCCTTGGTTTCACTCAGTTCACGTTTCAATCGGCATCGGCGGTTCTCCAACAACTGTTGTTGGTGTTGTTTTGTGCTGTTCAGTTTTGGCTGGTTTGTGTGAATGTCGCTTTCAGAAACACGTGTTAATACTGTATCTCAAACCACTCAAACCAATCCCCTCCGCTTCGTGGGTTTAGTTATTAAAGCTCATCTGTCTTCTTTCAGGTACTGTAACAGCTTAACTGTAAAGGGTGTTTACTTTTTTAGCCTTACAGGTCACCAAATGCTAAAATATGTTTTATATTTGCTGTTTTGCTCTCTCACATATTTAAAACGTCAAGACCCCACCCCCCACCCCCCCTCCATCTGTGAGACAGTTTGACAGTTTCATCCAAATTAATGTTTTTACTTTCTGTCTTCACACAAGCAGCAGGATTTGTAGTACATGCAAAACCATATTTGTCTTTTCCAAATATGCAACACATTCCAACATCTTTAACCCACTAACATTTTTTGTTTTATTTTATTTTCACACCAAACTAAATTTTTGAAAGGTTTTGTCCGTGAAGTGGACACATTGAAACCAAATCAGCGTGTCGCTTGTTGAATTTTGATGCTGCTGCAAGACAAGTTAACAGCAAAATATACAAGATGTGTTAACCAATAAATAGAAGAGGAATTTAAGATTTGTCCACAGCTCAATCTGACATGTGCTGAAACCTCTCCTTGACATGATGATGGAACCTTTACCACTCGGCAAGAAAGCAAGTATTGTCAAACTGCTTTTTTTCTTACAGACTTGGCCAAATTTGTACTTTGTTCCCTATGATCCATTTGCTTTGCTTTTTTTGTTGTTGTTTATTATTTATTTTTTAATTTTGTGGCCAGAAACCTACAATCAGCATTTAAAACTTTAAATATTTGTATTTTTGGTTTTGGTGACCTGTTTTTTTTTGTCCTTTCTTGAGTGATGTTTCATTTTAAATGGTCTTTTTTACATTCTCAGGAAAGATGTGACAGCTGTTTATAAATGTTACCTGTGAAGCCCTCAGAAAGCCGACACGTCAGGCTTTTGTCTACTTTATTTGACCCATTTGTGACGTTTTGTATTTTATCATGAACATTCTGGTTCTGGTTGAGTGAAATAGATGTGTTTTTGTTTGTTTGTTTGTTTTGTTTTTTTTAATGTCAAGGTAAAGCACACGCACAATTTGAAGATTGCATTTTATTGGATAAACATTCCAAATCAGCGGTTGTACAGGTCAAAAGTAGATACCAAAACAGGTTGGACATACAGTAAATACTAGTAATACTTGTTGTAGGTGCTCATAATATTGTATGCAGTGATGGATGTCACCCCCACCCCCCCACCCTTTTTTTTTTTTGGCAAATTCTCCCACTTACCCCTTCATGTAAACGCTTGAAATGACAACTTGTTTCTGAAGTTCTGGATTTCAGGCCTTAGTCTGTCATTTTGTGACTGTTGGTGTTAAATCCATGACTTGGTGTATTACGATACTTGTATAAAAGAAAATAGAATATCAAATTCAAGGCGATTATTTCTTTATGAAGTCAACCTTTAACCGCAAGGACATTTGTGTGTTGCCCCGATGTGGGTCCAGTGACAGAAACGTGTGTCGTGTCGATTTCACTTGCAAAGGACTTGGGCCTCGCGTCACGTCGATTCCTCTTGGAGGCACTTATTTAACGTTCATTAGATGGTTATTACAGTAAAAAAAAAAACAGTATTAGACTTGAAACAGATGTGAAGATTCGTATGCTCGTTATTTCAAAATGTGACTCGTCTTGTCTGATTGTGATGACGTGGTATTCAATAGGCTGTTGTTTTACTTTTTACTTTTTGTACCCAAACCTTATTTGTTTTAGCGTATTTGGGATGACGTGTGGATGAGTCTGAAGCACATGTTTGTTGCGTCTTTCTTTCTTTTTTTTTTATTTATGTTTTTGTCCTTTTTTTTTTCTTCTTCTTCTAAAATGTAACAAATGTTTGCGCCTGGATACATGCTGACATCAGTGCAAACTAAATTCACAGCGGAGCAATACTAACATAAATACTGTATATTAAAACAGTCGAGTTACTTAAAACTAAACTAATCACACTTTATTAATCGCTCTGGGGGAAATTTCTGTTTCCGCGTCGACTCGTCCTATTTCGAGGACGCGGCGCCTCGTGGCGTCACTGGGAGGCCCGTCCACAAGCTTGGAAACCACGAGTGTGATTCTTACGACTGCATTACATTTTCACCAGCAGATGCAAATGCAGTAGTGACGGAAGTATAACCCTGTCAGTGGAGACGAACACCTTCTCATCTGTTCGTAAATGCACAGCTGATCATTTCTGTTGAGTTTGAGCGTTTTTTTGCACACCAGTGACAGACATTGCTCCTTCTCTCCCTCTCGCTGTAATCAGCGCCGATTGTGAATTTTTGGGGCGGAGCTAAAACTTGTACCAAATGTACATAGCGCACATGTCGTGTTGAGAATGGAAATTGCGGCCGTGTCGTTAAGAGTTGCTGTGCATCGGACAGATGATACTTTGCAATTCATGTCGCTGTATCAAAGCTTCTGGAAGCCATCCCCCATTCCCTGCCCCACATGTACCGTATGTTGTTTGAAATGTATTATCATGTACTATATCATAGCTAGATATGAATATATAATTACTTAAAGGTGAGGTCAGTATTTGCCATGGGTACACACATCCAAACGGGAGCGTGCTCTGATCGGTGAATGAGGGGAGCTGTGTCTCCATGAGTGATGTAAATGAGGAATACATTTTTTTTGTGTATTACTTTTGTATTATTTGGTCTTACCCTAATAGATATTAAACAGTTCTTGTTGCATCCTGTCTCGTGATTTGATGAGTTTGCACACAGGTCCTCCTATACATACCCGCCATGAATTTCTTGAGCGTTTCAGCTTCAGAGGATCTTCTGCCGCCTCGGTTGCCCCGTTGTCATTCCACCCCGCCTTTACTTTATCTACTCATTTTTTCCACACTTCCACATTCCTCACTCTCATTTACACACATGTACCACGTCTGGTCTTTATTCCTCTTCCTCTTTGATGGGGAACGCCACCTCTACAGGATCTTTTCTCCTACATTACTGTATGATATCTACGAATCTGGTGATTTAAAAAAAAAAAAAAAAGTTGCCATTTTAATCCTAATTCATGACATGTTTTTGGATAGTCCCATCAAGTAGGAGTAACACGTTATACACACAACCACTCCATTATTTGTTCAAATACTTGTGAATACAAATCAGAATATCACATTATATCAAATCAATGTATTTAGGCACATGGTCAAGATGAGCTGTTGAAGTTCAAACAAAGCATGGGAATGGGGAAGGAAGATGATTTAAGTGAGTTTGAATGTGGCCTGGCTGCTGGGGCCAGATGGGCTGGTCAGAGTGCTTCACAAACTGCTGATTTATTAGGATTTTCAGGCACGGCCATCTGTAGGGTTTACAGGGAGTGATAAAAAAAACCCCAAAGAAAATCCAGTGAAACACAGTCCTCTCTGTGAAAAGACCTCATTGATGCCGGAGGTATAAAGGAGAGTGGCCGGAGTGGTTGTGAGTTAATAGAAAGGCAAAAGTAACAACTAGTAGAAGACCATGTTTGATCACATTTCATAAAATATGGATGAAAATCTGTGAGGAACGTGTTCAGCACCTCTTCCAGCAAGAATAATAGTTGATGGGTAGATGATAAAAGGGATCCAACCCATTACTGGAAAGCGCTAATGTTTTGTCCACTGTGTGTGGATTGAAGCATCTCATCAGTGGATCTTCACATTTACTATTTTCCCTTTTGAAAATACTCTTTATTGGCAGCCCACCTGACTTTTAAACAAATAAACAAGTTTGTTTCTTTTTTCCTTCCAACTAAATTAAAGTTATTCATTTGAGTCTGGCCTTCACACTGTAAATACAACTTTATCTTTTTAAGACAATTCACCTTTCACCTGTACCCTTTGTGAGCTCTTTCGCTTCTAAGGACAGACTGAAGATTTGTGGGTAAAACAAGACATTTTTTTGCCAAAAGTCTATGTGGCATTTGTGATTTACCCCCCCTTCTAATGGCGGTTTGGCCTCCTCTCTATTCATTTTTATACTGGAGTGATTCATTTTTAATAAATATTGCAAAATGAAATATACATTTCTAAATATAGTAGGAGGAAAAACTAACAAAATTAAAACAATTGTTCCTTGGAATTTACTTTAAAGTGTATTTGAGACTCAGGTTTAAAACTTTCATGTGAGGTATTGGGTCTCGTGTTAAATTGTGTTTATTTGCAGACTCAGCTGATATTTCAAACTTCATTTGAAGTGAAATGTCAATGAAAGGAGTTTCTACTGGTAAATGGAACAAATGGGAACAATTTTCATTTATATATATATTTTTTTTTTATATATATGGCTACAAAGCACTGACTCAGCTATTTTTCACAATCTTAACTTTATTCCCCTGATAAGATTTATACCATTTAAAATCTACATTTGCTTAAGTCTAATTTTAAGTGAGTTTGACTCCATCATTCTCAATGATGCTGTCAAACAAAGATCAAAATACACCTTAGTCTTAAATATTCAGAAGGACTTGTTAAAAATGTAATTAATATTTAAAATCATCTCATCATAGGTTTAACTTGATCAATGTTTTCCCCAATTGAGAAGCAAAGCAATACCCTTCATTTTAATATCTATTACTCCAGAATATTACTTTAAAAGATTTTACATAATTTTAAAATAAAAAAAATCTACAATGAAGGTGCATTACAGTGAAACCTACAAAATAATCTTAAAATTCTTTATTCATAAACTTGATGCAAGTTTACAAATTGCTGTACACGGTCAAAATTTTGTCAAATGAAAAAAAACAAAACAAAAAGTGAGCCAACAGTCAGACCCGATCTGTCCCGTTTTGTTGGTGCCAGAAAATAAACGGAAATAAATGAAACCTTTTTCAACACACGGTCCTGTTAAGAGAAGCGTCCAAGTCCGATCCCCACAGTGCGACCGTCACAGTCCGTCAGCGTCTCCTACTACGACCAGAGTTCTGCTTGTCTTGAGGGGAGGCTCTGTGGCCTTCAACATCCAAAAAAAAAAAGTTTGTGGTGCAACGTCTCTGTGCCGCTGCGCGGCAGTCCGTCAAGAGGCCCGGACACGTGTTGACCAGGAGATTTGATCAGCCCTCCCGTCACAGACACATCAGACAGGAGAATTATAATAATGATGATAAAAAAAAAAAATTCCTGATATGAAAATCTCACAACATACATCAGATGTAACCCCTCACCAGGCACGTTGTTGCCAGCTGTGCAAGCTTTTTTTTTTTTTTTTTAAATCAGGCCAATTTCAAACCATGAAAACCTCCAAAACACAGCGGTGGGAACTGTTGTGCCACTGCAATCCTGCACTCTTAATGCAATGGTCTGAAACTTTGCATTGCTTCAATGACAAATGAAACGAGACAAAAAAAAAAAAAAAAAAAAACATGACCCATTTTGTAAAGCTCATTTTGCTTTGCTTTCTGACATCACACCAGTGTGAGCGAGCCAAACTGTCAAGCAGTACAGAGCTCGTATTTAAACCCCCAACAACTTCCCCCGCAGCTCAACGTGCAGATCCCCTTCCTATTGTATTGTTACCTGAGTTGCTATTCAAACGGACTCTTGCAGACAGTGTTAACGTAGAACTGCAAAAGAGCCAACTGACCGGTAGATACAGTGTGTGTGTGTGTGTGTGTGTGTGTGTGTGTGTGTGTGTGTGTGTCCTGTGGGATGGCGGTGCAGCAGCACTCATTGCGTGCTGCAGTGTATTGCATGGTGAAGGTTAAAATGTGGTTTTGATACAGGTGCCGCAATATTTGTGGTTGAGCTTAAAAGAAAAAAAAGAAAAATTACTACTAAAAGATGCTTCTCCAAAAAAAAAAAAACCGAATCCCTAGAACACTTGTGCTGAAGAGAAGCCCTACGTATCAGAACTGTGAGGACAAGAGGACGAATGCAGCTGCAGTGAAGTAACAGAACTGCAGTTTCAAATGGACTGCTACTTGACTTTTATTTTGGGAAAAAAAAACTGTGAATGTGTTCGTTAAAATGAGCAGAAGGATAAAAGATCATCCCTAATAAATCTACCCCCCCCCCCCCCCCCCCCAACAAGCCCCACCCACCTCTCAGTGAAGCCAATCAGAACAGTTTCTGCTTAACAAAGTGACCGCGATCAAATTTAAACAAGTTTCCAATAACTGTGGCCGAGACGCAGCTTCTGTACAACATGCTGTGGACTTTTGCACACGACTGGGGCTTCGGCGTTACACCGACCATCGACCTCGGCGGCTTTTACAAGAGAGGCCGACAGCTCCTGTTTATCAGGACATAAGGCAGGAAAGAAACACCCTTTTAAACCTCAACACTTGGCCTATTAAAAAAAAAAAAACACGTCCAAACACTGCGGTTCTTCATATAGTCTTGTTAACCAAAAGGAACACAACATGCAGGTTTGCGAGATGTTGCACATCCGCTGGCCGTGTTTGCGTTCCCGCTGCTTTGTTCGGCAGCGACGGCTGATCCCAGCTCGTTTACGTCGCAGGGTTTTTAGGACTCAGCTCGGCCGAGTAATCCTCCGGAAGAACTACAAGATACCGAGTAGCACTCAATTGTCATCAGTTTCCAAAAATACCAAATAGTCTCATTTATTGTCCAGGATTAAAAAAAAACAAACAAACAAACTGCCGAATAAAGTTTCTAAAACAATATTTGCATTTATGTACCAGTTAAATCTAAAAATAACCCAAAGTGGCAAGAGAGGAACCAAATCAGTCAACAAAAAAAAACAGATACCATTGAGTTTCCACGCCAAGAGCTTCAGTTATAAATCATTGAAAGAGGGTGGAGGTGACGGTGGAGACCACTTTGTCAAAGCAGCTAAAGAGAGAGCGGCTCCCCACAGTTAAAGGGAGGAAAGTGTTTGTTGTTTTCCAAAGGGTGTAATTAGAAAACCCGGACTGATGATATCTTCACTGAAACACTAAAAAGGGAGGGTGGGGGTGGGGGGGGGGCAGAGAGTAATGAAGTCTTTCCTGGAGCGCGACGGAGGAATAACTTGTCAGATGAGCCAACGAGATGGTTTTCGTGAGAACAGGTGAAACGTTCCCAGTCACATCGGGATGGGAAAGTATTCCGAGAGAAAACAAGATGACCCAAAGACGTGTTCCAAGTGCATAGTGGTCATCGTCACTCCTTATCCGTCCTCTTTCGGCGGCGTGTACCAGCCTGGAGGAACACAAACACAAAGCAGCTCGTCAAGTGTGCACGTTCCCATGCACACTGGAAATCTGATCACGCAATCATGTAAAACCCCTACAATCTCAATATCCGACCTGTTTTGCGGCCGTGGCATGCTCTGATTAGATAACTGCATCTATCTGATTAGGAAGAATGGAATTCACAATATAACCCCTCATCTTATTTATCTCCTTTTAAGGATTACATCACTACGCATGCATATATTAGTTACGACTAAAACAGCCAAACCAGCATTTCTGACATGCAAGTAAATGGCTAAAATGGCATTAAACACAATAAACTGATCACGTCCCAGTTATCGACTTTGGCTGTGTGTTCACTCAGTCATTCATGAGGACCGACTCACCGTTCTTTTCGTGAATCTGCACCAGGGATTTGTACGACTGTTGTGCTCTGGCAAGATTGTACTGGTTCTGAGAAACACGAGGCGCTCCATTAGATCAACAGGTACGGCTTCGTGTGCACAAGATATCGTTTCTAAAAAGCTGGAACTGGTAAATGTTGTTTGTTGACAAACATGACATTCGTTACCTTATTGGCTCCAAACTGCACCCTGGCTTTTCCTTTGACCAGAGTTGCATTTATCTGCATAATGACAGATTCTATGGAATAGGCACTGCTCCAGCCCTGACGACACACACACACAAACACACACACAATATGAGTCCCAATGCAATCATATTACAAACTAGAAGATCTCAGACGGGATTGTATGCCCCCGGCCCTCGCTGCTGACTAGCGCCCCCTCCATTTTGTGTTTTTTTAATCTAATTCTCATCTGCTCTGCCTGGACAATTCTTGGCGTTTTTTTTTTTTTTTTTTTTTGCAGAAATGGTTTGCCGGAACTTTAACAAAAGTAATCGCCCACTATTCCAGAATGTCCCCCACATCTTCTTGTGCTTTATGTGCATCTACTCGGGACGAGTTACACGCCAGGCGCCTGGGACGGCAGTCATTGCACCTTGCCACCTTAAAGCGGCAGGCACAGAGAATAAACCTCAATATCAGGGATATCAATGGAGCGCCTTTGAATTTTATCACAGGACACACCCAACGGCTGCCAAGTGACCAGTGTGCCGGACACCCCGATGCCTGAAAGGCCCCACAGCCTGTCCCGGTGGGTTGGCGAGCCTTCACAAAAACTCCGGTCACGACTTAGAAGGACACCGCCACTGAGACAGGTCAACTCATTCAACTGCTTTTGGAGATAAGACAGGGTTTCTATGTACACTCAGTGAGTCACAATTCATATTTGGGAATGCTGATGAGGCTCACCTTCGCACAAACAGACATAGTGGACCACAACCTGCAGGGACCAAATATTAAAGAAGAGCGACCGACTGGTGTCCGTGGAGGTCAAGCCTCCCCGCGTTCTATTCCGGGTGCACGTACCTGTTTTGTGAGAAGCTCCATGCACAAGGCTCCTCCTCCGAGAACATAACTGAAACCAGAAGGGTACCCATTAAAGAGAAACATTTCAAACCTTTTATTCTTTATCATTCTAGTTTATAAGTAATGCAATTAAAAAACACTGCATTTAAAATAAAAAAAAAAAAAAATATACAGTATCGTATAAGACGTTTTCTGCACTTGATGATTATTTTAAAGTAGCCTTATATTAAAAAAATTAAAGCCGCAATTTTGTGGGACATTCGTTGTGATGTCTTATATCCTCACAAGATTATGTGCCACATTGGTAGAGTTCCATTTGAATCATTTACAAGCAAGTCAAAATGTCACTTCTATTTTGACAATAAGTGAATTTCTCTCGGCTCTGATGAATGTCCTAGTTCTTTTAAAAGCGTTAACAATTACAATTAGCAGAAAACATGCTGCAGGCTCAATAACACGGTAATAACAAAGTCTGACACTCAGTCGCGCGCTGGATGAGACGTATCTTAACTGTGATGTTTACATTTGAAGACGACACACACAACCATTGCAGATCAAGCGCCACATACACTCACCCTCCGGAGAGCACAGGTGCGACAACCCGTACAAAAGGTGGATCAAAAGGAAAATTATCCTGTTATAATGAGAGAGAGAGGGAAAAAAAAACACAGTGAGAAACCTGCACATACCTAAAAAAAAAAAACATATAAACATCACGGCAGCACTCACTTTATAAGAGAAATCGAGAAGAATGTAGTCCACGCCTTCCTTTTCTTTTAAGACCTGCAAGTCGCTATGTAAGGGACTATCAGGGTCTACCCTGTAACAAAGAACGACGAGTCAAACCCGATAGAACACGCAACCATTTTTTTGCAAAATCCTCTCCCGGAAATATGGATGCGACAACTTACGTCCTTAACTTGACGTGCCACTCATAAAGGCTGTCACTGACTAGTTCGACTGAATAAATACCTGCGAGGTGGAGAAGACAGACACAAACTTTTACTTCTGTCGATGAGAAAAGATCAGACATTTAAAAAGTGTAGAGAGCGAGAGAGAGAGACGTGTCTGCCGGGTCACCTGTCTTGTAACTCTGTGACCTGTAGATCTCCCTGAGTTCCTTCATGAGGCGGTCTGAAGCTTGTACTGAGCCGGACACGGCCCCCTGTAACAGGAATTGCAGCTGCATCACACAGGTGGCGAAGCACCGAGAGATCACAGATCACAGCCCGACAGATGGGGGTGGGGGGGGGGGGGTTGGACATGTTGGTTTTTTCTGTGTGCACTCACATTCAAGTGATCTTGTCTCTGGGTTTTACGGATTTTCTCCAAAATGGCCAGGTTTTCTTTTTCGATCCCGTCGTCCTCCGACTTCTTTCCGTCTACCGGTTCCTCCTCTTTCATGTCATAATGGTCCAGGTCTTGGTCCAGGTCAATGTCCTGCTGCAACCGAGTCATAATGGCATTGTGACAATCGTACAACGGGTTGATGAGATGAATGTGCGAGTCTATTAGAAACACGTGCACAGGTACCTCTCCCATTTCTTCCTCCTCTTCCTCTTCAGATGTCACCTCATCTGAGGGCCCGTGCTGCGGCAGGGTGAAAGACTTTGAGCGACAAAGGGGACGCTGGGTTTTATTCACGTTTAGAGTGTGGTGCCTACCTTCCTCTCTTGGGTAATGGGGCCGGGAGGTAGGGGCTGATCCAGCATTTCTACATCTGGATGTTGAGGCAGGTTGTAAAGCCGACAGAGATCGCAAATGAGGCGCTTCAGCTGCTGAAGGAGCTGCGAGAGGCATGAATGGGTCACGTCAACGGTTGGAAACAAGCATTGAACCGCTGTGTGAGAGTGTCCGGTGCCGTCAATACTACAAGCCGACATCGGCGATCCCTGCTCAAGACATGCTGTAATCTGCCACGTTTTGATGAATTGACCGAGTCGGGTCAACAAATACAACAACTTGCGTTCACGCCTCAGTCTGACCGATCCCAACTCTGGAGCGAAGACATATTGGTAAAGCACCACCCCAAGTTCAATAAACACAGTAACCTCCACAGTAACCTCGCAGGGTAAAAATCAGTAAACTTCTTGTTTGTTTCTATGCTGATGTACAAAAGCATAAAAAAAAAAATAAATAAAAAAAATAAAGATTTCACGCCCCAAAGAACAACTAAACCATATGAGCTTTGTGAAAACAGATGTGGTAGTGCTGTGCTGGACTGCAGGAGGCCGACTTACCAAAGTGCTGCCTTTCCTCACATCCTCCAGGCGCTCCAACACTTCAGCCAGGCTCGGATCATCAGAGTCAACAAACCATATCGGCGCCGTTGATGGATACGATTCCTGGAAACAAAGTAAAGGCGTTAGCAGATACGTGTTGTGTGTTGAAGGCAGGACTGCTTGCAACTCATATTTGGACTTATAAAAGAGAATATGGCTGCTTGAGAGAAAAAAACCCAACAAAAACACACACGATACCAGTCTGAGCAATATTTTTTTCAGCTGCTTTCCTCATGTGATTTACATGTTAGAGGTTAAAGGCCTTGCAACAGTCATCTATCAGCAGTGGGATTCAAGTAAATCGCACTGTCCTGACCTGCAGGTCACCACTATACACGAGGCCAAAGGCTCATTTGTGCCCCACGAAAATAAATGCTTCATGTCGGTACAGATGCTATGATACTCCTTCACGAGGGGGCAGATCTGACTCAACAGTGCCTGGCAACATTTCTGAAGCAAACGTCGTGTTTAGAACAACAAACACACGGTGAGCAAGTGTAATAATGAAGAATAAAATGGAGGCAGCGTGAGTGAGGCCGTTAAATGCAATGTTTGGAAGCAAATAATTATTTTTCTTTGATACTACCAATAAGGCAGACTGGCATTTTCAACAGTTCAGGACATTCACTGGGTCATTTGATGACAGCTGAGCGACATCATGCATGACAGAGTGAGACTGTAGTCAAGAGCTTTCCTATTGCAGGATTCTGCCCATGTTTTGAGTGAAAAATAAGATAAAAACAAAAACAACAACACAAGCCCAAGAAAGCCGAGGAAAACAACAACAAAAAGTTAGATAAATGTCTTTTGGGCATACAAGGAGTAATGACGAAGCGCAGTACTTATTGATGTATGGTCAGAGGAATATCTAGTGGTTTTGCTTGTGGCCACTCAAAAAAAGTTTCATTGTTTTGTTATGTTATGCGTCGTTTATGGGCATGCGACACGGACTGAACACGAGCCAAAACCATCTTTATTCTCCCCGGCTTTCTCAAAAGAAAGATCCATCCACACATCACTATGAACAACAGGATGCCTGAGGGCCTGTAGCGCACATGCCGGGCCTTTAGGGGCGCCGTGGCTCACCAAATGCATCAAAAACACAGAAAAAGACAAGGAGAACATAGAAATAGAAAAGTAGACTCGTGCTCTTTGACTTCCACAAAACTCTGAATTAAATAGGGTCTAGGCTCCCGCTCCTTGAGAAATCCAGCATATTCTGCAATTGTTGTGGATATTAGGTGAAGTCGCAGACTGTAGTGGGGGGGGGGGGGGGGGGGGGGGGGGGCATGATATCCTAACCTCATAGCTGAACTGGCATTTTAGAGTTGTTTAAAAAAAACAACTGTTTTATTTCCTGGACTTTCCTGGTGTGACAACACTTAAGTAGGACAAATATTTGAATGAAGAAGATAAATCACCAGATTTGCCAATGAGTCTGCACAAACCTACAAATATAAAGCGTCAGACACAATATTACATGCAGGTAATTTTTTCTAAGCTTTATCTTTTAACATGGACATATCTGACATTGAACCGTGAGCGTTTACATTTTAACTATGGAATCTATTACGCTGGAGCAAACAAAGTCTTTGGGTTTCATAATGTGTACACAATCTGGACACACATGTACCGTTCCTGTGGATGTGGTTGAAACATTTCAACCACAGTTTGCTGCATTTATATTCACATTTGCATGAGACCTGAGATCTGATTACCTCTCATCCTCTCACACTGAGGTGACAAACTCATTTTACTTCAGGGCCAACAAACCAAATATAAATTCAAGTGGGCCAGGTCAGTTGAACAGCAGCATAAAAAAAAATCTAACTGCAGCAGTTCCCTTAGTTTAAGCACAAAGAAGTATAATCTCATTCTGAAAAGGTTTGAAATCTGCTGTAGCTAAAAACGCAAGAAAGTCTCCTGGGGTCAATGCTAGTGAAAGCCTGTTACTATTTCAGTTGCCTTTAGAATGCATGCTTTCATAAATTCACCCTCACAGTAATGTTTTTTTTTTTTTTAGGCCAATTCACTGCTGCATCATTTGGAAAGAAAACCATCCCACGTATAAAGCTTGTGTTCATGTCAGACATGTTTTTCCTTTCAGCCTGATCAAGTCAATACAGGGATGCAGACCGACTCTGCTCGGGTCTCGACGACACGGTCACCATTCAAGCGTGTCAACAGAAATGTCTGCCGCACCAGCAGCACACAGAAGTGGAACTGTGCATGCGTGTTTCTGCTGAGGAGGAGGAGGATGTGGTCAGGAGGATGTCAGGGAGGTTCATCATTTGTATTATCTGAAGCATGCAAACACAAAACAATCCTACGACGCTCAATGGTCCAGACCCTGAGGTTAAACACACATTAATGATGGAATGAGTCTGTCGTGAACTACAAGGACCAATTTCACTGACTTAAATAAGTTGCTCGCCCTCAACAGACGTAGTGGGAAACAGGGGAATAAACACGCGGATTTGTGAGGAAATAAACAATGCTATATATCAAGATGTTGGCACTCAACTACAATTAAAACCCACAGAGTACGCACGTGTCTTCAGACAGTACTTGAAGGCAGCGAGACACCTGGCGGTTCTAATGTGAACAGGTAAGCGGTTCCAGAGTGGGTGCAGCCACAGAAAAGGCATAGTCACCTTTATTGAGTGTGGGAATTTAAGGACCATCTGTCAGGGGTCTCCAACTCCGGTCCTCGAGGGTCCCTGTCCTGCATGTTTTAGTTCCCTCCCTGCTTCAGCATACCTGAATCTTATGATGATGTCATCACCAAGGTTGTGGAAAAAGCCCAATAACATTGTAACCAGGTGTGTTGCAACTGGGAGAGAGCTAAACCCTGCAGGACAGGGACCCTCAAGGACCGAGGCTGGAGACCCCTGGATTAGCTGACCTCGATGATGTCACTGGAGAAAAAAAAAATGTATGGTTCCAACCCATTCAACACCTTAAAAACAAGCAATTCTGAAGTGGACAGGAAGCCAATGAAGTGAGGCTAAAACTGGATATAATAATATAATACTGCAATGTAATATTTCTCTCAGTCATGTCACTAAAAAAATAAATAGCTATGTTTGGCATTTTACATCCATAACAGTCAAATGAAGGTTAGAGACTTTTCACAATGTGACTTCATTGTATTGTGATATTGTGGAAAATGCAAGTCGTAGTATTTGGGGTTAAATATTATTTTTCCAAGTACAACTCACACATACTTGTTAATGCTAAGAGTACACTCTTTAAATTGTTATTCGAGCACTTTGAAGACGATTTTTCACACCAAAAATATCTAATATGGAAAATGGCAACTAAATTTGTTGACCATAATTTAATCATTGTCTGGGGAAACGTGCGTTGACATTTCACACAGCTCAGTCTAATGGAATGTATTCTGTAAGGCTGCGAAGGAACCACTTATGGCCGAGTAGAATTTAAGGCAGTGTCACATAAGTTTGTACTATTTAACACCAACATGTAGGAACGAGCTGGGATCAGTCTATTTGCTGAAAAGGCAGGGGAAAAAACAAAAACAAAACACTGGTGTAAAACAGCCTGTATGGACAGAGGGAACAATTCATGAAACACAGCCCAACCGACGGGCCGGGGTGAGATCTCAATAAGGCCGAAGTGAAAGCAGACGCGGGTGGACGTTACTAAGTTGGCCGGAACGCAAACGGTAACGCAGTTATGTCGGCTAACAAAACGAGCTAGCGGGAACGATACTTTTCGGGTGACAGGCCAGCAGCAAAGCCACCGCAACGGACGCGAGCGAAACGACGCGTCGTCCACGTCCACCAAGTGGATTTAACACTCGTTTATTGCCCGTCGTGGTGGTTGGTGAACCGTTTAATTCTCGGTCTCGGCGTCTCGCTTCCAGTCGATAGTCGCGGTGGAGTTAGCTCGTGCGCAACGCCGGCCGCGGACTCACCGTGATGTTGCAGTGGATGATCAGCAGCTTCTCTCCAGTGACGTTGAACTGGCAGCTCAGCTCGTCGGGTTTCCAGTCTATTATTCTGAATCGCTCGTGATTCGGGTCAAATATCGACTCCAGAAACTTAAGTTCGGCCTTCAGCCCCGAAACCGACATCTTCTCCTCATCTCAAAGGCAGCAGGCCGCTGGCGGAGGGGAAGTTGGGGCGGAATGCGGCCGCGCGGTGCAGCGGAGGAGTCGGCTCGACGGATCTCGTCTCCTAGCGTGAGAACAACAACAAAGAGCTGGAGAGCCGGAGAGCTGCGAGCTGGCTTCAAATAAACCCAAATATACCAGATATGCTGCACACCCTCGGGGGGGATTTCAAACCTGTGACAGCACACTGCATCCACTGAACGTCACCCTCGCTATTTCTTCATTTTTTGGGGGCTGTAATCACACTATGACATTTACTTACGTGACACAAAAATTATCATAAAAAAAAAATCATCCAATGGTATTTTATTACGTAAATATACAATGGAAATCTCATACACACATTCTTAAAGAATACAAATGAGCAACATAATACTAACCAGAGTCCATAAAACACACCTGCACGTCACCTGCCGTGTGAAAATTTAATTATTTGCAATATAAACTGGATCCCAACGCTCACAAAACAAAACAGGAATAAAAACAATAAAATATAGCAACAGTCCTACTAAATCACACCAATGTACTCGCAACAAAAAAATGTAAAACTTGTAAAAACAAACAACTAAACTAAACAAAACAAAAAACACCCACAGATGCAAAATGTTAATAGATCTTGTTTCATGTCTATCAGGCTGTAGAAAAGTCACAAGTAGAGAGAAAAAATAAGAAATAATCTAGAGAAGAGACAAAAACCTAGGTAATTCTTGATTATTGCAATTGAACCCTTTGTGCATTAATCACCTCTTCACAGGAGAGCGTTTCCAAATTTTCAGTGGACGATTTTATGAGCACTTAGGTTATGGCAGTTTAAATCTGTCGTCCAAAGAAAATTCTGATCATCTCAATACATTTCATGTTAGAGGGCAGAGCCTGAGATTCAGGTCAGCTACTTTTATTTAGCCTTATAGTGCCATTGCATGAGACTTGCATGACACATTCAATTAAAATTCAGAAAAAAACCAAAACAACAATTTCCTCCTAAATTCCTTAAGCCTCCAGCAGGACCAGACCCGGGGATGGTCGCTTCCAGGTTGGGGTTTGGGGATAAAAGAGAGAAAAAGGTCGATGATGGAGAACAACTTACATTTCTGATTTGCAGTTCACACAGTGTAAACAGACAATAATTTCCGGGAGTGTTTCTGATTCCATGCCGTGGCTTCCAGGACAGAATCGCCTCTGTTCTGAATACTGTGCGGTCTGAAGGTCTGGAAATCACCAGCATGCAATATTTACCCTCAGCCCTGTACCCCGCACAAAAATCATTTCCAGGATCGTGGAAATATTATATTTATGTATCAGGGTTCCCCTGCTAATCCTTTTGTTCAGTCATGCAACTAACCTGTGCTCAATAAACCCAGTGAAAGCTTTTCCAGTGATTTTTGTTATTTGTTTATTTACATCTCTACTTACTTTTCTGGTATATCGTTGCTTTTGTATCAAGTTATTTTGCTTGTAGTGCTGCCATTCCACCTATACAATATGGTACACACATACAGTATATATTGTGTTTGAATGGGTCTGACAGGCATCCTCATATCTTTATTTTTCTGGATGATAAAATGGCATTACTATTAACATGACCGAAATCTCTCTTCAATGACATGAAGCACACAGTGTGTATTGTCAAATGTTCTTGCGTAGTTTTTGTTGTTGTGGTGCACATGTTATCTTTTTAAGCTGCTTTGTGTCACGCTGTCAGGGCCATTGTACAAAGTCCTTTCAGTGGTGAACACCCTGCATGGTCTTTTATGTACAGAGGGCAAACATATTTACAAGCTCGGGGCAGCATTCTGACATTGCATTAGACTTGGGTGTTATGTAAAAGCTTGACTTTTGCACAAAATATATAGTAGTTCGTCACTACATTTTATACCACTACATTTTTCTTTAAAAATAGAAGATTTTACATGAATGCGACACTAGATGGCACAACAGATAAAGCTGTTTTGTTTGCATCAGTAACTCCTGAGTGGAAGAAATTCCATTGGCAGTACACACATTATGCAACGGAATGGGGCTCATGACTGACTGGTATCAGATTGGAAGCTGATAGTCATGACTTTGAAGATTCGACTCTGAGGTGTATCGGATGTACTGCAAAACACTGGTGTCAAGCCAGCCCTCACTTCGGAAAACGACGTCAAGCCAGCCAGATCTGATTAGAAATTTCAAAATAAGAGCCATTTGAAATACCATATCTGAGTAACATTCATGCCAACTTTGAAGTGATATTAAATGGAATTTCCACGTTATCATTTCACCATTCCAAGTCAGACTGATAGTAGGACATCTCTAGATGCCACACATCAAGTATCAGACTGATCTGATGTGGATTTCCAAAATAAGAGCCCTTTGAAATACCCTATCTGAGCACCTATTGTACCAATTTTGAAGTGATATTAAATGGAATTTCCACGTTATCATTTCACCATTTCAATTCAGACTGATAGTAGGACACCCCAGGATGCCACTCACCAAGGATCAGCCTGATCTGATGTGGAATTTCAAAATAAGAGCCATTTCAAATTGCTTATCAGAGCACCTATTGCACCAATTTTGAAGTGATATTAAATGGAATTTCCACGTTATCATTTCACCATTCCAATTCAGACTGTTTCAAAACAAGAGCCTTTTGAAATACCACACCCGAGCAGCATTCATGCCAACTTTGAGGTGATATTAAATGGAATTTCCACGTTATCGTTTCACCATTTCAATTCAGACTGATAGCAGGACACCCCAGGATGCCTCTCACCAAGTATCAAGCAGTTCTCCACCAACACTGTTTACAGTCGATGTGGGGAGCTGTTGACCTCAACTGGGGATGTCGTCGGGCGGTGGAAGGAATACTTCGAGGACCTCCTCAATCCCACCACCACGTCTTCCGTTTAGGAAGCAGAGGCTGGGTTCTCAGAGGTGGACTCATCCATTACCTAAGCTGAAGTCACTGAGGTAGTTGCGAAGCTCCTCGGTGGTAAGGCACCGGGAGTGGATGAGATTTGTCCAGAGTTCCTTAAGTCTCTGGATGTGCAGGGACTGTCGTGGCTGACTAATCTCTGCAATATCGCGTGGCGGGTGGGGACGGTACCTCTGGACTGGCAGACTGGGGTGGTGGTCCCTCTCTTCAAGAAAGGGGTTCGGAGGGTGTGTTCCAACTACAGAGGGATCACACTCCCTCGAGACGTCCTGTGGGGGTGCTCTGGGAGTGTGGAGTCCGGGGCCCTTTGTTAAGGGCTGTTCGGTCCTTGTATTCCCGGAGCAGGAGTTTGCCTCCCTATCCCGAGGGAGGTGTTCCGGGCATGTCCCTCCGGTAGGAGGCCTTGTGGCAGACCCAGGACATGCTGGAGGGACTATAGCCCCGGTCCCACCGCACACAAGTGCCGGGACGGAGCGGAGCGGTACGGAGCAGTACGGAATAGAGACCCCGACCGAAATTTTGGGTCGCGTCCCCACTGCAGAGAGGAGCGTGAAAAGTGGGCGGGGCTTATGAGCTCCGCAGAAATGTGACATTATAACAGAAAAGAACGTCGTCAGATGTAGATCTTATGAATCCTCTGTTGTTGTTTAAATTCTCCACTTTGCACTATTATTTTTTGCAGCGGAAAAAAAAAAGTTACTTTTTGCAGCAGTCATTTTTTGCAGCGGACAGCTGCAGCGCAACTTCCGTGTTTGTTGTGAGAGAGTGAACGCTCGGCCACTTGCCGGCGACTTGGGCCGACGTGCCCCGCACTCGAGCGCTCGGGTGCGGGGCACGTGACCGGAGCGTTCCCCCCGGTTGGCTGAGGCACAGACACGGGAGTCTGAGCTTTCTGCTCAAACGCAGGAGGCACTCCACTCCGGCGCTGATCGCGGCAGCTCAGCGTTGGAACACGGAGGCGCCGAGCTCCTTTTCATCGCTTCCACGGTCCGTCCCCGCGATAAAGCGCCACTGACCGCGGCTGAACAGAACGCTGACCGCCTCTGGAAAGCGGAGCTGCCGGAGCGCGGTCAGCGCCGGAGATGAAAGCTCCAGACTCCGGTGTCCCGGACGCGCATCCACGACACGGCGAGCGCTATGCTGCAAACAGAAAACTCCAACGCGATGCAAAGTCCCGAGCCGCAGTCTCGCCCTGCCTCAAGTCGCTCTTTCACAACAAACACTAAAGTTGAGCAGCAAAGAAAAGAAAATGAAAATAAAAACAGCCAGTGCACAGCTGACCACACTGACAGCAGAGGATTCAGCTGGTACATTAACATATTGATGGCGTGTAGTAAATCACTGACCAATCAGCAGACAGCAGCTCAAACTCAGACCTGTTCCATGGTCCCCGGCACCCCAACGGAAGGGGAGCGGAAAAGCGGTCGCCTTTGGAGCGGTCTGGAGCGGTTTAGACCGCATTCCTGTCGTGACACGCGAACCGGAGCGGTTTAGACCGGTCTAGGCCGGTACTTTTTGTGCGGTGGAAACGGGGCTTAAGTCTCTCGGCTGGCCTGGGAACGCCTTGGGATGCCACCGGAAGAGCTGGAGGAAGTGTCTGGGGTGAGGGAAGTCTGGGCAACTCTGCTCGGACTGCTGCCTCCATGACCCGGCCCTGTATAAGCGGCAGAAAATGGATGGATGGATGGATGGATATCAGACTAAGATAGTGATTGGTGCTCAGATGTGCTATTTCAGTACACTATTATTTTGGAATTCCACATCAGATCGGTCTGATACTTGGTGTGTGGCATCCTGGGGTGTCCTACTATCAGTCTGAATTGGAATGGTGAAATGATAACGTGGAAATTCCATTTAATATCACTTCAAATTTGGTACAATAGGTGCTCAGATAGGGTATTTCAAATGGCTCTTATTTTGAAATTCCACATCAGATCTGGCTGATACTTGGTGAGTGGCATCCTGGGGTGGTCTACTATCAGTTTGATGTGAATTGGTTTGATGACAACAGGGAACTTCCATTTAAAATCAGTCTGAAATCAGAGTCATTCAAGCCCAGATAAGCTGTCAGAGGGCTCTTATTTTATACACCTTATCAGGTCTACTATCAATCTGATGTTAAATGAGTCTGAATTTCTCCAAGACCTACTGTTCTATTGGGCCTTTAATTTGAATAATGTGATCAGAGTGGGTTTATATCTATAGTATTATAATAACATTAATACTAATAAAAAAAGTTTTTTTGGCTTCTGTGGGCAATAGTTTTATTGATATGTAATTTTATTAGTTTGTATCAACGATAAATTAATTTATTTTCTTTGTTGTTATTAGTTGTAGTATTCATTTGTATTTCATCAACTATCTGAATGAATCTCGTTCACTGAAACGTCACTTTTATTTTGAAATAGGTCTGAGTTTGCTCTTACGGTAATGCATATTGTATACGCACCGCTAAATTGAGTGGGGGCTGGCTTGACGTTGTTTTCCGAAGTGAGGGCTGGCTTGACACCAGTTGCAAAACCTCTCTGAACAAAAACACCGCAGTGATTTGGTTACCTTCCCGGAAGCAGCGGATTTATATGGTAAGAATGCTTTCTCGAGAGTGTAAAGTTCAACAGATCTTAAGGTTTTAAAGTATTATTGCATGAACTCTGTGCTGTAGCAAATGCCAAAGCAAGCAATCGGATGGAAATATATCTCGTCTGTTTTAAACTCTGATGTCAAGAAGACCCTTCTGTTTACACCTGGATGAATTATTGCCTGTATGCATGTATGTGTAAGTTGCTCTACCATTGAGCCACTGAGACAGTATTTATGAAAAGTAGTAGAAGTGTCACCAGCCAAGTAAAGAAACACCTTTTCAAAGAGTTAGAGGATACATTTAAGGTGAAGCGATAGTAATAAGAGGATGGTGGGGGGGGGGGGGGGGGGGGGGGGGGATATTTTCAATATCTGTACATTGAAAATGTACAGATAATAAATAATGTTTCAAATTCTAACACTATGTTTGTGATAATTGCCTAAAGAAAGTTCTTTTCAGATTTCTCTCACAAATAAGTCATTTATCTTAAACGACTTTTTTACAACACATGACCTAGATTTCCTCCTGCTGATAGAGACCTGGTTGGTTGAAACCAGGTGATAACAGCGCCTTCTCCGAGCCCCCCCCCCCCCCCCTGGCGGCGGTCTTGCTGCAATATTTAAGGAGAGCTTCAGATGCCGAATGATAACAGCTAATAGTTTTTCCAGCTTCGAACTGCAACTGTTTGTGATCGACTTCGCCTGCCCCGTGTTGTGTGCCACAGTCTATCGCCCTCCCAAATATAATAAGAACTTTATTCAAGAGTTCTCTGAGTTCTTGTCTGATTTTATACCAAAATTTGATAAATTATTGATCTGTGGAGACTTTAATATTCATGTTTGTTGTGCAACAAATCAACTCCTGGACTCCTTTGGTCTCACTCAGTCCGTAAATCCACCAACACATGAACACGGGCGCACCCTTTGACCTTGTCATCTCTCATGGACTTTCAGTTTCCCTCAGAGAAATAGTAGACACAGTGATCTCGGATCACTTCCCCATTGTTTTCGACTTTGCTGCCCCCCCACCTACCAATAAGCCTGTTTCTCCAGCTCGCAGACGCCGTATCTTCACCTCATCGACGGCTGGAGAGTTTGCCGCTGCCTTTAGTCACTCTTATCTGCATGCTGACAGGAGACTGGTTTCTCCTCCTTGTCCTGATGGCCTGCTCTCCTTTCATTCAACATGTTCTGCAATTCTGGACTCTGTTGCACCGTTTCGGCAAAAACATACCAAAACGAAGACAGATCTCTGGTTGAACGATCACACCCGTCTGCTCAGACAGCAATGTAGACAGGCTGAACGGCGGTGGAAAAAAGACAAACTGCATGTATCTCTTGGCTGGTTAAGGGATAGTTTGGCTACCTACCAGAGATCTCTCAAGGAGGCTAAGTCCAGATATTTGTCCTCCATTATAGCCAACAGTTCTCACCAGCCAAGAGTGTTGTTTACCACTATTGACTCTGTTATTAACCCACGCCCCACTGTCTTGTCTGATGCCTCCGCCGCAACCTGTGAAGAGTTTCTAGCCTTTTTTACTGACAAAGTGGCATCAGTCAGGCGGACTATCAGGAATACCCTAGGTACGTCCCCTGATGATGTGAGTGCTCCTTCTATGCAACCTGCTGTTTTCGAGTAGTTTGAGACCATTTCTTTACCTTTTTTCACTAAGGTGGTTAGTGGCATGAAACCCACTAACTGTTTCTTAGATATAATTCCAACAAAATTTTTGAAGGAGGTTTTTAATTCTGTTGGGCCAAGTCTGCTTGTTCTTATAAACATTTGCCTTAGTTCAGGGCCGTCCCAGCTGCCTTCAAACATGCTGTGGTTAGGCCCCTCCTTAAAAAACTGTACCTTGACCTCTCTGTGCTGTCCAATTTCAGGCCTGTTTCCCATTTGTCTTTTATTTCTAAGGTCTTAGAAAAAGTTGTTTTTATCCAATTACAGACATTTTTAGAGACAAATTGTGATATTGACAAGTTCCAATCTGCTTTTAGATCCAGACATAGCACCGAGTCAGCACTACTAAGAGTGCATAATGACATTGCCTTGTCCTTGGATGCTGGGAACCCCGCTGTGTTGGTGCTGCTGGACCTCACAGCAGCTTTTGATACAGTCGACCATGCAGTCCTTCTATCTCGCCTAGAGCAGTATGCTGGCATCCGTGGCACTGCCCTCCAATGGTTTAGGTCATACTTGGCAAACAGGAGCTTCTCTGTAATGATTGGTGACCTCTGCTCTTCATGTGCATCTCTCCCTTGTGGGGTGCCGCAGGGATCTGTTCTCGGCCCTGTTCTCTTTTCCTTGTATCTGCTACCTCTGGGATCAATTATAAGAAAACACAATCTGTCCTTCCACCTCTATGCTGATGACCTGCAGATATATTTACCCATAAGACCCAACGAAAGCGCTGCTCTTACAAGGCTAATGGATTGTTTTACTGATGTAAAGCAGTGGTTGGCACAGAACTTTTTGCATTTAAATGACACAAAAACAGAATGCATCTTGTTTGGCATATCACCTATGGCGAATGTTTTTAAAACACACTCTGGTGCTCTGGCCCCCTATTTTAAACCACTTGTTACAAATCTTGGGGTAACGTTCGACAACAGTCTTAAATTTGATAAACAGATTAGTTCTGTTGTCAAAGCCAGCTTTTATCAGCTCCGTCTCCTGGCCAAAGTAAAGCCGTTCCTGAATCAACAGGATCTTGAGAAGGCGATACATGCTTTTATTAGCTCAAGAGTGGACTAGTGTAATGTCCTTTATGTCGGCCTCAGCCAGTCTTCCATCACACGTCTTCAGTTAGTGCAAAATGCCGCTGCCAGATTTTTAACAAATTCATCCAGACGTGAACATATTGCCCCTGTGCTGTCGTCTCTCCACTGGCTTCCAGTTCATTTCAGAATCGATTTTAAACTTCTGTTGTTTGTTTTTAATGCCATCAATGGCCAGGGTCCCTCTTACTTGTCTGACATTTTAACTATACGTGACTATACGTGTTTTAGCTTTGTTGTAAAGCCCTTTGGATGTCACCGGGTGATTATAAAGGGCTATAGAAATAAAGTTTGATTTGATTTTTGATTTGATTTAAATTTGTCATCTAAAATATGAATGAAATAATCACAACATTTCATGTTAGATATAGTACCGGCTGGTCCCAAGCTCTTTAAACCTGCTGACCAATCTGATTATAGCTCTTTGTGTGTGCGTGTGTGTGTGTGTGTGTGTGTGTGTGTGTGTGTGTGTGTGTGTGTGTGTGTGTGTGTGTGTGTTTGTTCTAAAGGTATCCGAGGATCATCATGAAGGTGCACCATCTCTCCTCGTTCTCCCTGTTATGGATCCAACTCACCGTTGCATTTGCGGGCAAGATCCTTGTGTTCCCATTGGACGGGAGCCACTGGGTGAACATGAAGATACTCATAGAGGAGCTGCATTCCAAAGGTCACGAGATAACTGTGATTCGGGAGGCCGACAGTTGGTATATCAGTGAAAAGTCCCCTTTGTTCACTTCCGTCACCATTCCTGGTCTCGGTGGATTCGAGGAGAACTTTGACACATTTTTGTCCGAACAGCTGGAGGTCCGGCTTCAGCGCAGGCAAGCATCTTTGTGGTCTCAGTTCTGGAATGGTATTCAGATGAGGCAATTGGTTGTAGGTCAGTTTACTCAGTTTCATAAGAAAGTGAGTGAAATTGTAATTCAGATGTTTGAAGATGAAAGTTTGATGCAATCCCTCCGCAATGCCAAGTATGATTTGGTTCTGACAGACCCTGGCATCGGTGCTGGGGCACTGCTGGCACGTCGACTTGAACTTCCTCTTGTTTTTAATGTCAGGTGGACCATCCAAGGTGAAGCACACTTCCTCATTGCTCCCTCACCTCTGTCATACATTCCCTTTACCTCAACAGAGCTGACGGATAGAATGACCTTCCCTCAAAGAATAAAGAATGTTGTGGCCTATTTTGTCGGCATGTATGGTTTATCAACCATCTCAGAGCCAAATTATAAACCTGTAGTGAGGAAGTACTTTGGCCCTGATGTGGATTACTCGACATTCTTTCTGGATGCCGATATATGGCTCATGAGAAATGACTTCATCTTTGAATTCCCACGTCCGACAATGCCAAATATAGTTTACATCAGTGGATTTCAGTGCAAACCCTCAAAGCCTCTCCCTGTCGACCTGGAGGACTTTGTTCAGAGCTCAGAAGATCACGGAGTTATTATTATGACCCTTGGAACTTTAGTTGCTAAACTTCCTCTAGAAATCTCAGAGGAAATCGCCGCAGCCTTTGCTCAGCTGCCTCAGAAGGTTATATGGAGGTACACAGGACAACGACCAACAACCCTGGGCAACAATACATTACTGGTCGACTGGCTGCCACAAAAAGACCTCTTAGGACATCCTAAAACCAGAGCGTTTGTGACCCACGGTGGAACCAATGGAGTTCAGGAAGCAATTTACCACGGTGTTCCTGTTGTCGGACTTCCTTTATTTTTTGACCAGCCTGACAATCTCTCGAGACTCAGGGCAAAAGGAGCAGCTGTGATTGTGGATATTGCTATGCTGGATAGACATATCTTTTTAGAAGCACTGGCAACAGTTCTTTACAACTCCACTTACTGGGAAAACATGAAAAAGCTCTCGAGGCTGCAAAGAGACCAGCCAGTAAAACCTTTGGACCTGGCAGTGTTTTGGATAGAGTACGTGATAAGACATAAAGGAGCTCGACATCTGCAGACGCAGTCCCAAATGTCTTGGATTGTTTACAACTCTGTTGATGTTCTCGCAGCTCTGTTTGCAGCAGTTTTGCTTTTAGTATTCACATGTATCTCAGTCGTAAAATGTATCTGGAAAATCCTGTCGACTGGGAGAAAAGTCAAAAGTCAGTGACATGAAAAATAACATGTTGGACCTGTGTTGTGAAATTCAAACAATAACCTTGTGTTTGTGGTGTTTCTGAAGTTAAAACACGGTGGCAATTTGAACATGTTTGTGAACAGAATGTGTTTCTAACGATAATGTATCCCCAATATTTAACCCCTTAATACAATTTGTTATATACCAAATCTATTCTTCAGTCTGTCATTGCATTGTTTTATTTCATGAGTCATTCGTTCTTTTCAAAGTCAAAGATGACTCTATGAGACACACCTGACAGTGAACATGTGACCACATACAAGCACATGAGCATTAGCTTACACCTTTAGGCATTAATGCGTAAAAGCGTTAATGTGAATTATTTTAAATTGGTAAAAATCTCAATCAATTTGAGATTTGATCTTCTGTTGATATGATGGTGTCTTGATTTATCTTTGACTTGTGATTTTAAAGAAGCACTTTTGTCATAACACAAACTACTGCTCTTTTTCAGAATACAGTGATTTATAATTGCATACACTGACCTGACACTAGATGGCAATACTAGTAAGACAGACCAGACTGTGCTGCTGCTCTTATACCATTGTAGTTGGGCTGAAGGTTTTTGTGTGTGTGCGTGTGTGTGCTGTGTTAAAACTGGCATGGCCACTGCTACACATTTGCATATATTTGAGTCCAGTCACCACCCGCCTGTGGATTGTATTATGAGTTCACCTGTTTGTCAGTGAAGATTGCTAGAAATCTGCACTTGGGGCTCCTGGAGTTGTGTGTGCTCTTTGTAAAAGCTTGAAGAATTAAAGGTACCCGAGAATTTAAACAACCAGTCTATGTGTTTATTTCTCAAGTTTCTTTATTCATTTATTTTAAGGATCCCCCATTAGTTTCAAACTGAGAACTGAAACTGAACTGAACACACAGCTAGTCTACACAGACACTTTTTAAAAGTATTAAAAAAAACCCAAACACTAACATTGAGACTGCTCTATATGCTCCATGCAGAAATCCTGAACACGAGATAAGGTTTGAAAGAAAAAAAAAGAAAAAGATACTCCAAATCAACAAATTCTCATTTAGGAGCCTGGGGTTGTCCTCCATGTCTTCCTTCAAATAATATTTTCACTTGTTAGTTTTTAACATTATAATGTGGTCTTTATGTGAATGAGTTACCTGAATTTTGAAGCACATAATTCTTTTTACTAATTAACCACATTGTCATTGCTTGGTAGTCTTCAAGTGATCATTAGCGCTTAATACTAGTTATTTTCTTGAATTCTGTGAAACATCAAACATTTCTATGGGTGTATATCTCTTCACAAAAACAACTCTTCAATGGCATGTAGCAGCATGTTGTTAAGATGATATTTCTTTATTTTAGACATATTGGCTGTGTGTATAAAGAGGACATGTATGCGTGGCAGGCAGCGCAGTGAACTGTGCTACTGTGAGGTGTGAGCCTGCTATTTGTTCAAAGAGAATTAGGATTAAAAGTCAGCTTAAAGCACCTGGTGCTGTTAAGGTCAGGGTGGAGTCAGTCCAAGTGAGACACTGCTTGACTCATGGCACAATTAATGGCTAGTGGTGAATTATTGAGCAGTGATTTCTGTTTGTAGTGTCAACATCTGAGCTGTGCTTGTTTCTGATTTGTTGGCAGATGGTTACAGAACTGTGGCCACAAAAAATAATTTATCGGGAAATATTTGTAATCTGTGTTCAAGAGAACATGGTTAGAAATGGGTAAACCCATATCTGAGATTAAGCAATAGCTTTATAGTGCAATAACAATACATCATCTCTGTTTAGTAAATTGAATTTTTATTGCTGTAAGGCAAACTGAAACATGAAACACTGGTATTGCTTCTTAAGACATGCTGTTGGCCTGTTGGTGATTTGGGATTTTAATTAAAGACTAAAATCAGCATCTGCCATCTGAATATTTGTGTTTATTCCGTCTTCTATACAACCTCCATGGCAATGGTTGCAAATCTTTTCTGGACTACTGTGAGTTTGAAACCCCTGGTCTAGATGGTTAACAAAAACAAAAACAAAAACAAAACAAAACAAAAACCCCAAAACAACTTTATCATTAGAATAGCTGCATCCATCGCATCCATTCTTGTGATTGAATTGATTTCTGCACAAATGTGTGATTGGAGCGCGCGTCGGCTGGCGTGTGCGCCCCTGCAGGATCTCGCGGGACTTGCAGCTTCGAGGGGCGGCGTATAAAGGTGGTCCCCCTCTCCTCCTCCGCACCGGGCTGACTGGCAGCACAGAGCCGCACAGGTGGCCGGCAGCAGAAGCACTGTGGGCGACGCTCCCATCCCTGCAAGGCGGAGGACGAGAGTCTGGAGGTTGTCCGTCTCACCGCAGTCCGCCCCGGTCACCGTAGCGCGCGCCTACCGGCATTTCCCCTGCGCCGTCTCCGAAGATGATCCGTGGCAAGCGAAGAGCCGCAGTCATGTCCTTCTCGGTGGCGATATTAGGAGCCCTGATGCTGCAGTCCGTCTCTTCCCAGAACGGTAGGAAAAAAAAAAAACCCTGCTCTGCTCGTGCGTAATACACGGATCTGTCATCGTGGGGAGAATGCGGGTTTTTAAAAGGGAGGGATTTGTCGCCTGCGTCCACCGACTTGAGGGGAATCTGCAGACCCCGCAGTTATTAGGAGCGCCTCATTAATCCATCCAGTGAGAGAGAGATCGGTCGAAGGGAAGCGCCGTTTGGTCTCTCTTGGCGTGCGAGAAGGAAGGGTCAATAAATCATTAATAGGCTCCGATCTGTGTTTGCGGGGCTGAAGTGGGGCTGAAGTGGGCCACACGGAGGCCCTGTGCGACGTCCCTTAAAATGTCCTTTGAAGTGTGGAGCTGAATACTGAGCCGAGCGGCTCCACCAGCCAGCAAGGACAAGTTGCGCTCATTAGACTGCAGCAGGCCCAAAGTTTATTATCTGCTCTGCTCTCTTTCTCGCTCTCTCTCTCTCTCCCTCGCTCTCATTCTCACAGACACACACAGACACACACACACGATCAACATGCTGTCACGCATGGGTCCGCTCAGATGTGCATGCAGGAATCCTGCATTCAGCCTCCTCCTCCTCTCCTCTCCTCTCCTCCTCATCCTCTCCTCTCCTCTCCTTTGCAGCGCACCATCATCTAATAATTAGTCGGTGCACCTTAGAAAGTGCCGCTCCGCAAATAGCATCAGTCCTTTTTACTGCATGTGCCTATTTTTAGAGTGGAGATGCTGCACTGGGACTCATGGCTTTAACGTCCTCCTTTGCAACAGTGGGTCTGCTCACTCTCTCCGCCGAGATGCGCTGCACTGCAGAGTGTGGCATTGACTCCTCGGCTCCGTCCTGCTTGACCAAGTGACCCTCCGCTCATAAATCTCCTCCCTACCACGCGGATTAGGTGCAGGGTAACCCTCTCTTAGCTGGTAGATCCTGTAAGCGTATCCCTCTGTGAGCGTCGTGTGAGAAGATTCAGCTTCTGGCCATTCCCTGGAGTGGACCATGTGTAGGATTCCATTACACTCCTATACTGCACACCCACTTCCAACATCTTCAGTCAGGGCTAAAGCAGGATGGGGGGGGGGTCAGGTGTTTGGTTTTGAGAACTGGCTCTTGATCGCATCTTGTTGCATCTTTATGCAGTTGAATCTATTAGGGCTGGATATTGATTTTGTGAAGGCATTCCCAACAAGGCTCCCCAAGACATTTTTTTTTAGTCTTTGCACAAGATATTTAATGCTGAAAACCTGTTTGGTTCAATGTTGTGGCTGATACAAACTGTCTCATTGTATGTATCAGTGAACCAAAATACAAATAAGTCACCACACATGTGCAGACAGTGGAGTGTGTAATTTATGCTGTAAGAAGTGAACGTTTTGTAAGATGTCTGCAGTCTTCTGAGAAAGCTGCAAAAATAGCCATTATAAGGGGATTTTGAGATGTGACAATTAGAGCATGTAAACACCATTAATAAAACAAGGCGTTCCTCCGTCGAAGCAGACAGAATGTTCTCGGCCTCAAAGTGAGCTTGAAATGAGTTCTGTAATTCACAACATTGCCTGAGATTTTTGTTGTTTTGATGAACTATTTTCTCAACTCTTGGAAAAAAAAGCGAAACATAACAATAACAATGTTTGGAAACAGATAAGATTGTCGAGAAATTTTACAATTCAAAGGCTGGAATCTGTGAAAATGTGTCATTTCTCCCTGAAAAGTGACTATTGTTGATCAGGAAATGATTATTCACATAGATGCTTTTAATCCGAAAAAGTAACCCTGCTGGAAAATGAAATAAAAGTGATGACAAATATTAAAGCTTAGCTGTTTTTGAAGCTTCTACACAAAACATCAGAACCCTCACCGGCAATGCAGACTAAACTGCCTTGTTCTGCTCTTTCCTGTTCAGAGAGAATATTAATTTAACATCCAGTTAGCTGCTCGATACGTGTTGGTACATTAACTGGGACTCTGGCCATGAATCACTTCACATTACACCACTTTGAAAGGATTTATCAGATACAGGGAAAAGGAAACACTCAGGATTGTTGGAGGCCATCTGTTGTCAGGTTGGGCTGCTTGTCAGATGTGTAGTTCGACTAATCAACCAGAAAATGGCACAAACGTTTAATTCAAAGGGGACCTTCAGTAGTATTATAAACTGGACTGATTTGATTAATTTATTAAGTTTTATTTTTTTTCCAGCTATGTAAATGACCAATTAGTTTCAGCGTGACAGCATATTTGTGGTATTTCATATTATTGTTTGAATAAAGGCAAATGTACCAAAATGGGACATCTAGTTATGCAAATAACTCTCGATATGAGGCATTTTAAAGAAATGTGTTTTATTTGCATGAAGTACACGCTGAGTCGACCTATGCACTTGAAAGTCTTCTCAAAAAAATTGTTTTCCAAACTTTTCTTTACACCTTCATGATTAATTTTCAAGGGTTGATCAATGCAAATTTGACCTAAAAATGTAATGCTAATTATATTTTTAAACAAAAACAATATTGGTCCTATATTGTGGCAAACATGAGATATATTTGAGCTTTTAAACAAAAAAACCAAACGAATAATTTAATGAAGATACGTTTTACTCCAATGTGATTATAGGAATGATTTTTTTCTCACTATTGATCAAATTAAAAGCAGAAAAGCACCTCTGGGATTGGCTTTGCTGGATGTTGCTTTGGATGAAAAGGGGAGTTTTTCTTACAACTTCCATATTTGATTGCTCATGTGGACTTGTTGCAAATTTCTCTATATTGTAATGGACATTGAGCTGCCTACGTTTAAATACAACTCAACTGAATTGACAAGAACATGTGGGTTGTTAGATAAAAGTCCCATATTATCCAAAATTACTTTTATAATGCATTTTTTTTAGCAGTAATATGTGTCCCCATAGCCTGTGTACAGCATGGTTGGAAAAACAGCATTTATATGAGCCATAGCGATGAATCCAACATGAACATTAGTCTTCTCCAGGGTTGCCAAGTCTGACTCACTGCTTCCAGCCCAAACATGAAGTCAAACCATTTCACTTTAATAAAAACCTGAACAATGCTCAACCTCTGTAGAAACTCATGTGTAATAAGGGACACACCGTAATCACACAACTGCACTAAATAAACAAAGAAATAAAAAAACACAAACATGCTCCCCAAGAAGCCAAATTGGGTGGAAACACTCCTAATCTGGCAACACTGATCTTTTCCCCCCCCAAGAGTGTCATGGAGCAGGCGTGGAAACGCAAAGCTCATTGTGCAGACCTGGAAACATCCTGTTCTCAATGAAGCTCACTGGAGGGACTTTTAGACTGAAATTCAGGACCAAGGCTGGATTTGGGCCAAAACCGTCGCCGGACCTCTGACCCCGAAGTGGAATTGGTGAAAAACTGTATAATGTGGGACCTTTAAAGATCCCACGCTTGATGCGCTCCTCACACCGAGCCGAACGCCAACATCGGCGTGACATGAGTGATGCGTTCACTCAGACGTGTTCAGCCCGGTGGCGTGCTGGGACGGGGCAAACTGACTCAGCACTTTTGAGGCGTCTCGACTTATTGGAGGTGGCAGGGTCCGTCTCTCAGCAGTTCTGTGTTTGGAGCTGAGGTGTTGTTTTTTGGTTTGTGTCCCACTTGTGTTGTTTACTGATGCCGTGTGCAGGAATCTATAGGTACTCACAGTATATGGGGTTGACCCTGAACAACCAGTGGTGGGCAGAGCAACAGTGAGTAATGATGTCAGCTCCACTCAACAAAAAAAAAAAACCACACACACATGTGATTGTCTGTTTTGTGATTGTCCGCCTGATCTGGTGGGCTGGCTCTTCCTCTTCCTCTTCCTACTTAGTTACCGTAGAGTGCTTCTATGGAAACGGAGGGGGTCTATCACCATGCGCCCACACGCTCCCCGGAGACCCGGAGCTGCGGCTTCTATAAATCTCCTTTCAATCTCCACAAAGCTTTCCACAGCGCCTATAGACCACGCTTATGACTACAGTCCCCATGTCCTCCTTCTCCTCCTCCTCCTCCTCCTCCTCCTCCTTTCAGCCACAATCAGTTTGTTTTTCAGTCCAGTAAAACTGAGCAAACTGCTCATCCATTATCTGTCTCTCATTAGTCCAATGATTATGTAGACAAACTCCTCAGACCTCCAACGATGTTACAAATGGACTAGAAATGACAAGGTCATGTGGAGGACTTTGGGATGCACGCGTGTGTGTGTGTGTCTGTGTGTGTGTGTGTGTGTGTGTGTGTGTGTGTGTGTGTGTGTGTGTGTGTGTGTGTGTGTGTGTGTGTGTGTGTGTGTGTGTGTGTGTGTGTGTGTGTGTGTGTGGCACAAATTCACTTCATGTCATTAACTGGATAAAAGCAAGTGAGAGCAGCCTTTGCAGGGACGTCCCAGCAGAATTGACTTGAAACTTTACAGGAATAGCAACAGTAGCATATCAGGCAGATATCTGAGGTCATCTCTCTCTCTCTCTCTCTCTCTCTCTCTCTCGCTCTCTTGCTCTCTCTCTCTCTCTCCCTCTCTCTCCTTTCTCAATGCTCATATGAATCTTCCCGACAGTCGGATAAATTTTGAATTTGACATGTCCCGCAGGGAAATGTTTTTTTTCCACATTGTATGTCAGAGGTCAAAAAAACAGGTTGGTTCACTGAAAGATAATTAGTCTGTAAATAAACACTAATGAGGAATTGCAATTAAGTGTTGCCAATAACAGCATATCTGCTAAATAAAATATGACGTTGGACTGATCCAATAAATAAACCATTCAATCTGTCTGTGCTGGCATATGACTACAACATGGACTTGATAGTTTTGTGTTGATAAGATGTGAACAGAATATATTTCTTTTTTCTTGTCTAAACTCAATTTCATTTTAATTTGTGTCTTTTTTTTCTTCCATTTGTCTTGTCTTCTCTGATTTGTTTATTATGTTTATTTAACTATGTTGTTATTTTCCTCCTCCTCTCCACCCCCCCACCTTTTCTGGCTTATCACTGGACTTGCTTCCCCATATATCACCACCAACACCAGCGGGCTTTATGAAATCGCCACTTTCTGAGACTAAGCTCACGGGTGATACCTTCGAGCTGTACTGTGACGTGGTAGGTAACCCCACGCCTGAAATCCAGTGGTGGTACTCTGAGATCAACCGAGCCGACTCTTTCAGGCAGCTGTGGGATGGGGCCCGTAAGCGGCGGGTTTCAATCAGCACGGCCTATGGGGCCAATGGGGTGAGTGTGTTGGGGGTCTCGCGTCTCACGCTGGACGACGCGGGGACCTACGAGTGCCGAGCCAGCAATGACCCGCGACGCAATGACCTGCAGCAAAACCCCACCACCACCTGGATCCGAGCTCAGGCCACTGTAACGTTGCTGCAGAGTGAGTGGTCAGCGTAGAGCCACCGTCCCTGTTCCCGAGTGATTCAGCCTCCATCACACCTTCCCGACAGGACCTCGAGTTTCCACTGTAGGTGCCTTCCTCCCATACAGCCCCGGAAAAAGGAAGAGAAAGCCCCCGTCTTCCTCAGGTTATCTGTTCCAAGCAGAGTTTAGCTGTAGTTTGCAGTACTTTTGTTCAGTGCAGCCTGTAGAGTTTGGTTTCCCGTCATCCCCTCTGTACACTTTCCCCTACACCTGTTTTGTTCTCATTCCCCTGTATCTTTTCCTTCATACTGTCACATTTGAAACATTTTCTATTCTTGTCACAATGTGCATCTTCTGCGTTGCAGAGTGATAGATAGCGCTTAGCGACAAAGTTTAGACCTCGACCACAATCATCCAACCAAGTCAAAGTATACCTTATTTATTATTTATGATTTATACCCCAGAGCAAACTTTATCCCACCAGAACCAGACAATCTTTATGTATCTGTATAGATTTTCTCACAAACACTTGGGGTTAGTTTTAGGGTTAACTAACTCATAAAAGTATAAGAAGCAGAGACACCAACTGGAAAGGAAAAACTTGTGATAATAATCCTGGGTGTCAAAGCATGTCGCATCATGTTCCATGACTCACATGTTTCTAAAGGTAGGCTTGTTTGTAATAATCATAATCTTAAATACTTTTGATCCTTTTTAATATTTAATATTTTCAACCAAAACATTTCCTGTTTTATTGTTAGTTTTTGAATAGAATATATATTATGTCATATACTTTAATATAAAGTATTCAAATGGCAAATCCTTGTCACATTGCCTTTCATGTCGTCGGCACGCATTCCATTAAGGATCGTAGCTTTGCTAAAGAATGTCACACTGAAGTGTATTTGTGTATTTGACACTGTGACTACAGATTAAGAGGTTAACTAGTGTTTCCATGTGCAAACAAGATGGAGATAATCAGGATTAGGCAGCGTGGTTGCTCTCCAATTAGGTCCTTATTGTCTACAAGCAAAATGGCATCAGATGAATGCTCAAGCTGCATTTGAATGCTTTTATAAAAGCTGCCTTTTTTTTTTTTTTTATGTTTTACAATCACTTAACTTTTAGGTTTTTAAAAATGCTGTTTTTGTTTTTGGCGTAGTTTAGATTTGGGCTTCTAAATGGACCCTTTTGCCCTTTAGTACTGTGAAGCAGAGGTGGAACTAATTTAAAACGCCTCACAGTCACAGTTGAGACAAAAATACAAACACCATAGTTTCTGAAGTTGTGTAAACCAAATGTCATGCCAGAAAAAAAAAAGAAAAAAGTGGGCTTCTACTTCAAGACGCCAGCACGCTCAAAATAATTCCTCCCACTTTGTAACTCTATTTCCGTGCAATATTTTCCAAAGAACGGTTGGCCGCGGCGTCTGACTGAACCCTTGTGCAGTGATTGTTTACACCTCCCAACACACTCTCACCCACTAATCCTGACGTAGCCATATCTGTGCAGTCACCGAGGTATACGTCTCCGTTGCAGAGCCGTCGATTGCCGCCTCTGAACACGTCACGCTTCCCGTGGAAGGCGACAGTCTCACGCTGCAGTGCAACCTGACCAGCGCCCACAGCGTCCCCCAGGAGAGCTACTGGATGAAGAACGGGGAGGAGATCCCCGAGACGCGCAGCACAAACCGGAACACCGAGTACAGGTGGGCCGTCGCGGCGAAGCGGCGTCCGCGGGAGACTTTGTCGGCCTTGACGTGGATTCACGTGAGCGATTCTCTTCCACCTGCAGGGTGAGGCGACCCCGGGGAGACGACGCCGGACTGTACATGTGCGTCTACACCTTCGACTTGGCTCCTCCGGGCAACGCCACTATCGAAATCAAATGTAGGTGTTGGATTTGTGACCTGCAGGCGCCTTTGCTGTTTTGAAGGCCACATTAGCGATGTCACCGGTTGGGGGGGGTGGGTAAAAAAAATGGCCTTGAGCTCGAGCAGCCCTGTCACGTGAGGACCTGTGATTTCAAGCGGCTCTGCTGGCCGCTCAGGGGGCAGCCGGCGCCCTTGACACCTCTCGTCCAGCCAACGCTCGGCTCAGTGGCAGCAGATGGTGTCTTGTTTGTCTGATGGGGAAAGGATTAATGTCTCAACGGCAAAAAAAAATCTGGTCAGCCTTTTCTGCCGCCACACGTGCAACGCTATGAAGGAAAGCTGGTTTTTTGGGGCAGTTTGGTTTTTGGTTTTTTTTGTGGGAAATGGCCGTCCATCGAGTGTGAAATGAGATATTAGAGGCACGCCCACGTATAATATTCAGGTTACACTGGATCAAAGGCTCCTCACAAGATTAAATAGAAAGTTGTGAATTCAATACAGACATTTTATTGGAAAAACCTCTATTTACCATAATTGTAACTGTTGTATAGGTTAACGTTTAATTATTCTGTTGGGGTTTTAATTCTCATGTTTAGTGTCGTATGTTACATTTGGATTGATGGATTGTTTGGTGCTCAGTTGAATTAATTATTGCAGCTATAAGATTTCCAATATTGTTCTTTATTGGGCTTGACTTTCTTTAAATAACTCTTGTACATCTTCGCACAATCATCAGTTTCAGTTTGTAAATAACCCATTTTGTTTCTCTTAGCTGCTCCTGAGATCACAGGCCACAAGCGCAGTGAGAATAAGAACGAAGGTCAGCGTGCTGTGCTCTACTGCAAGTCTGTGGGCTATCCTCACCCCGTCTGGACCTGGCGCAAGTTTGAAAATGGCATTTTTAGGGTACGTAACCTTGAATATATATTGTATTGACATATGTTTTTCGATGTGACTTATTTTGTACTTCAACCAGTTTGTCTACCAAAAATGCAGGAATGATAAACATGGGCTGAACATTGAGAACATTGAGAATCCTGACACAACATAACTGCCTATGTTGAATGAAATCTAATTTATTATGTCAGGACAACACTGCAATATGATATATAAGTACATTTTATCCAAGTTCTTCTGCTGCATCATTAAGCAAGGAGATCATTTGGAGGGGTGATGGTTCAGTGGTTATTGTCCTGTTGGAAAACAGCTGAGGTTTTTCAGTGTTCGAGCTGTAAAACAATGATCAAAGGTTGATGTGCAATACTTCGCCATCCTGAATATCTAAAGTCAAGGTCTTCTTACCACATGTTAAGATAATGTGCAAAATTTTGTGTATTTCATCTTAAAAAAAAAAAAAACTGGGTTGAATTCACACTGCAAAAGGAAAGAGTATCTAAAAAAAATCTAAAATCTGCCTTAAGTTTTGCAGCAGTTGGACCGACAGTAACTCGGCTGTTGTATCAGCTCACATGTGTGTCAATACGCTTTGTCAGCACTTTTCACCAATTCATCTTATTTCCCTCCTCCTTCTACTACAAGTAGAGGCTGACGGCTGCAATGTTTGAACACGTCACAAGAGCCAACCTGTTTATCCATCACATTTAGACCTTTGTCCACTCTGCCTAAATCTTGACCAATTTTTCTGCTGCTTCTGACACATTTTGGATACCCCCCCCTCATTTCACAGGATGTTGATAACTCCACCGGGCGCTTCTTCATCAGCAGCCGAGACAACTACACCGAGCTGCACATCAGCGACCTGGACATCAATTTAGACCCGGGCGAATACCACTGCAATGCCACCAACATGATCGGCAGCCGTGACGAGAAGTCTGTGCTGAGGGTCCGCAGCCACCTGGCTCCATTATGGCCTCTTCTGGGGGTTTTGGCTGAGATCATTATCCTGGTCGTCATCATCGTCGTTTATGAGAAGCGCAAGAAGCCAGAAGACTTACAAGACGGTGAGTCACCAGATCCAAGCGCTGCTTTGATTGGTCTTAGTTTTTGTTTTTTTTAGTCGAGGTGGACTGAAATTGATTGAATCCTTCACTTTAGAGGGTGATCTGTGAAGTGAATGCAAATTATTAGGTTTTGCATCCAAAAGTCCTATTGTCGGACAAAGTGAGGGGCACTGTGTCGATCTAGGTCAGGGGTCTGCAACCTTTTCCACCAAAGGAGCCATTTTTCTCACTTTCCACCGAATCAAATTTAACTGCAGCCGCAAAGCACATTTAATCTTCAAAACACGGCTCTTCATATATAGTTTTGATGTGTGAACATAAATTGTCTCATGTTGCATTCATGAGGTTTTAATTACAATGTAGCATGGTGAACAATTCCAACCTTTTCTGCTTTTTTTTTTTTTTTAATAGTCTAGCAACTTTATTTAAGCCATTTTAGCAGTTTGTTTGTTTTTTCTTTTCATTTTAGCCATTTTAATCATGCCTTTTTTTTTTTAAATAACTTGTTAGCCAGGAGTTAAAAGTCCTTTGAAAATGACTCTGTGTGCATTAAGAAATTGAAAACAAGATAAAATGCTTATTTAACTATAATTTTATGAAACGTTCAGGGAGCCTCTACTGAAGGGCCAAAGAGCCACATGTGTCTTCATAGCCGCAGGTTGCAGACCCCTGATCTGAGTTTGTTCCTTCCCCAGTTCCACGAGCAGAGCCATCTGACACTGCCGGCCCTCTTATCAGTAATTTAGTCTGGCGAGGATGACTGCATGCGCAGACACTGTTGCAGTAGGTCACTCCTTGTCAGGACATTTTCATGCATTTAATATTAATGAGGAATATGATACCGCGGTGTTGCGCGGGTGGACACTTGAATTATTAAATGGTTTCCAGGGACCTTGTGATGTCCCTTAAGCTTTGGCAAGCTTAATCATTAGAACCATCATTAGGCAACACAGCCAGGATAAATCATCCTGTGATATTTTTCTCATACTACTTCATTTCCCCGGAGTCTTTCCTGTATCATAGATTATGCATCGTTTGTATTTGGGTGACCTTTTCCTTCTCAAACTGGAATTTCGATGCAGTCGCAGGCTGATTAAATGCAATATGCAGTGAGTGACGGGCCGCTCAGAGCTGTCTGGAGCTGGCACTCGCTCAGGAATACGTCGTCACGGACTGCTGCAGAATTTAGTGGTGCTGATGTCACCCTGAAACTCCCCAGCCGTTCAGTAAAAGTGCAGAATTGCTGTAGGATGCATGATGCAAGTTCTTGCAGGGATTGTTAATAATTTATATTTTCCCTCCCTTTCTCTCTTTTTTAAATTGGGTTAGCTGTTAAATATTTTAACGGACTGTTGTAATATCTCCCATCCTCCCCTTCTTTCCAAATTGCTTAACCTAAACCCATGTTCGTGGTAAGTGTGAGAATTTGCATGCCTCATGAATTTCAATAAGCTTCCTGCCTAATCTTTTTTTTCAGGTTCACAGTTAAACAGTTTTGTTCGAGCTTCTTCTGTGTTCCACCTTAGGGGTCAAGTGGAGGTTTTCTCTTACTAAACAATAACTTCTGTGTCTTCGCTTCGCACCCATAATTGCTGCAGCAGTGAAATGGCATGCAACTTGCTGCAGAGAACTGAAAACAATTTGTGTTTATCAGCCATTTCTTCTGTCACTGTTTCACACCGCTTCACCGAGTTATTACCCCTCAGTCGAGGGGATGATATTGACGGAGCTGCTTCGCATTAATCTCTCTGAGCGAACAGAAGTTTTTTTTTTTTGTTTGTTTGGTTTTTTTTTCGTGAGCGCTGCTTGTCTCTGCATGACAACAGAGTACTTTTTTTTTTTTACATTTGAATTTTGCCTGTGTGAAACTGTTCTCTCCTGCTCATGTCTTTTTTTCCAATGTGATGTTTAATCGCATTCTATGTGTTTTCGTGAATAATCCTGTCGCGGCATGATGGCCTATTGCTCACTATTTTGTCAGTTCATCTGGGCCACATTTCCATCCCATCACACATTCTTCACGTACGTTACAGTCCGAAGGTCTGCAGAATTAAATCCATCATGTGTTATCTTAGTAAGCACTTCATCAGCGTGTGCAACTTTCCTTGCGGTGACTTTGATTATTTTGATCTTCACTTCTCCATATTTTCCCTTGTTGCCTCAGATGATGACCTAGCTGGACCAGTGTAAGTATAAACGCTGAATTTTCTTTACTTATTTCTTACTTGGTAAACTGTGTTTAGTAGTGTGTTCTTGTGACAAGTAATGGTCAGTGTCAAGCAGCTGAGCTCAAAATGTTAAACTGTATTTTAAGTCATTTTTTCCTGTGATCTGTCCACAATGACTGTCTGATAAATCAAATATCGAGACAGTTTCCTTTGCAAGCACATTGTACAGTGTTATTTTATTAAGTCACAGTATGTAGGGTGTAATATCTTACTGTGACTTCAATGCCATCATATAATATTGAGATTTTATTGTGGAGCTTCCGGTTAGTGGAATTCTTCTTGTACTTAAAACGACAACACTTCCCCGTAGCTCTCTAAATGAACATTTATAAATCACATATCATGACTTATTGAATAATTGACAGCAGTTGTTATCAACCTTCCCTGTCAGCTTACGTCTCAGAAAAGCTCTGGACTCCCTTTCTTGTATGATTCAACACAACATTACAGTTTTGGTAGATGTTTTTTTCTGTTAAAATAAAAATATCTTAACACAAATTTTGACCAAATTGTGCAATAGTTAAAAAGATTGTTATATTTGCATATATTATCTTGAGATCATAGGGTGTTGATGATTTGTAAAATATATATGGAGAATAAAGGAAAGACTTAAAGTGAGTCAGTAAGAAGATTGAAATGGAAATATGTTTTCCTGTCCTCAGTGAAGTGATTTCAATTTTCAAATTTCAATGAGCTGTTTTTTGCTTATTACAGATTACATTTGCTGTCTTACTGGAACCCTTTTTAAAAATGTGTATGATATTTTAACAACATCTCAAGAATGTTGTAAAATTCTGTTAATTTCCTGTGCAAAGCATTAAAGTTTTAGTCCAATCTATAATATGAGAGCTCTGATGGGGGTAAAATAAATAGCAATCAGGATTTTCCCCATGATTAGAGGTGTAATCTGTCTTTTTGTGATAAACTGCTGATCGAGAATGTGAGTGAAACATTAATAAAAATGTATTTCATTTGAGGTCACATCTAATTATATCATTTACTTCCCGCTGAAGGAAAACTAACTCTACCAACAACCACAAAGACAAGAATCTCCGCCAGAGGAACACAAACTGAGCAGCCTTTCTGCTGAGTAAGTATTGAATTATTAAGCGAATGTCTGATGATAAATATGTGTCGGAGCCCTGTGGCCTCTGACACATGCAATATCTCCACTAAAAGGTCCTCGCAACCAAAATAGAAACGGGAACACTCTCAGAATGCTGTAATGAGTTTGTTTTTGTCTTCATTCGCAGGTCTTGTTACACATGTATTGACCACATGAAGGTAAACAAGAAGGGACTGCATACCCATTGTTAATAGGATGTATCTGCCATTGAAAGTACGTTTGTGGAGGAATTTAAAGAGGCATGCCTTATGAGTTTATCGTGTGAGAGTGAGAGGTCGGGAGGCACTCAAACCATTATGGAATTGCTACCATTATAACCATTGTTGCTGCATGCACTTGTTGGGGTTTCCAGATTTCTTTCTCTCTTAATCACTAATTTTACATTTTTACGACTTCTAAAGTAATGCATGCAAGATGTGACCTTCTGTTTGATACAGAAATGGCTTTCTTTTGTTCTTTTCTCTGAGAGTGGCTTCATGTAGATAATCTGTACTGTGAAAAACAAAACTCAGCAATGTAAAAGAAAATACCACCATATTCTGGTATGACAGATGTGTACAGTTTTATCATTCCACTGCATACCATCCATTCATTTTATCGGAGAATATCTATTGCATATTAAGGGCTTTGCAATGTCCCTCTAAATTTGATTAAGGTTTACTTTACTGTATGTATGTACTGTATGTATTAAATCACTATAACTATGTATCAGACCGACATAAATATAAAGACGATTCATATTATATGATGCACTTAAATGTTGAGAATATTGAGAAACTGTATAAACCTACTTTAGGAAATCTGTACTAATCATTCTAACATGTTGTTTTATATGTATGTGTATTGTACAGCATGGCTATTATCCTATGCAATTATTATTCATATCAATATATTTAAAACCATTACAGCTTTTGATTTATCTGTGACAAAGCTTTAAACTAGTAGGATCACCGTAGAGCGTTGATGGCATACGACACAGCTGCATGAATTCTCTACAGCTGACGTGGGAGGAGGAGTAAGAAAAGCTCACGTCAGTGCTGACACATGTGAAGCAATTCCAGGATCCAGAGTCATTTTTAAGAATAAATATCTCTAAAAAGGAAATGCGTCTCCTGACTTGCTTTTTTTTTTTTTGTATTTATTTTTTAGCAAATTGCATTCAGTTACAAGCCCAAATTTAAACTTGTTGTCTGCAGCAGATGCAGACAACAAGAATCTAAATGTTTGTTTGTGGATATTTTTACAGAATTACTTTTGGGTTTTATTTTGTATTAACTCATTATGGACATTTTTTTAAAATTCCTTCTGTGTCTGTAAATACCAGTGAAATGTGGATAAATTAAATGAATTGAATGAATGACTCACTCCTTCAGCAGCCGTCAGAAAGTGCAAAAACCTAACGCTTGTGGAGAAACAGCACCATCTAGTGAGTATTTGGGTGTACTGCAACAGAACGTTGGTAACGTTTCCGATCAGGAATGAAGCAGCAAAGCGGGACAGAATCCTGTTCGTTATACATATTTTTGTTTGTAAATAAAAGTAATTACACAGTAACACATATCGCTCCCTTTATGAATAACTGTTTCTTAATCATATAGTGGGTTTTTTCACAGGAGCTTCTGACATATGAGCACCCACACACACCAGAAAAAAATGCTCTTCAGATAACTCCCCTATTTGCCCCCCTAGAACTTTAATAGGGAATTTCCATCAGCACTCATTTCCGATTGAAAAGAAATGAGCTTTTATGAAAGACATGTTATCTTTTCAGGCACTTATCAAATAAACTGGGCAGATATGGTGCATTTTTACCATTTTTAAAAACCGTGGAAGACTTTGGTTGTGTCTTGTTATTTCCTATTAAACTATTAGCTCAGTGTATTATAGTGGGGCGTTTGCAGCCCAAAGACTTATTTTCTCTAACAACTCCAACTTTTAGAGTGGTTGGAAACAAAAACCATCTTCTTGTTTTACCTAACTTATTTTAAACTATTTGATAGTTTTTAGAATATTTTCTTTTGCTTTTTTCCCAATCTTTCATATGCTCCTTGTATCTGTACTTTTATTGTGTTTCATGTATTTGTCTATTGCTATTTATTGATTTTTAAGAACATTTTAGCATTACTGACACTGTACATTTATTTTATGTACCTCTCCTAGGACACATTTGCAATAGAGATTATTAATCTCAATGTGTTTCTCCTGATTAAATAAAGGCCAATGAAATGTTAATACATTGACATTGTTATATTTCATTTACAAAATTCTAATTGTGAGGAAGACTTTGATGTCATGCTTCACGACATTTTGACACAAAAAAAAGTTGTCAGACATATTGGATCTCTGCCAGTAAAGTCCTTTCAAAAAAATATGATTTAACAAAAATGTTTGAGATGTTAAAAGTTAAATGATATTTGGATTAAAGGAGACATTCATTGTGTGTGTGTGTGTGTGTGTGTGTGTGTGTGTGTGTGTGTGTGTGTGTGTGTGTGTGTGTGTGTGTGTGTGTGTGTGTGTGTGAGAGAGAGAGAGAGAGAGAGAGAGAGACTTACATGGAGTAGTGTAGGTGTAACAATAGGGGGCACTCCAGTGTTGCGTGTGCCGGCTGATGGCATCAGTCTCACTGATTCTGATGAAGTGGTGGTTTTCTGCAGCACGTTTAAAACTTAATATAAGCTGCATAACAATTTGTCATCATACTGTTGTTTCAATCATTTGAAAGACTCTATTGATTATCGGGCCCCTTTCCCTGTGATGTAAGGCTTCGTCCTGGATTAATGTGTGAGCAGGATTCAAACAGTCCCAATATCTGTCGGTTTGTGGAGCACAGAGACATCTGTGACTTTATGAACCTTAAAAAAAAAAAAATTAATAAAAAAAAAAAAGCAAACCGCTGGAAGTGCTGAACACAACTTTTGTCAGAAATGATTTGTTGTTCTGTGCGTGTGGATTAATCTCGCAAATGTTAGGTGAAGGTTAAGTCAGTCTGATGAACTCATTCATAAACAGGCCAGTGCTTTTCTGACAAATTTAGAAGGATTTTCAGGCCAAAGATGGGAGAGAATTTATATATTTATATATATATATATATATATATATATATATATATATATATATATATATATATATATATATATATATATATATATATATATATGTATATATATATACACACACACACAGAGGACGACTCCCCCAAGCCTGGGGTTGAATTTGGGACCTTCTCACTATGATGCTATAGATTGCTGCTGTCTGTCACAAAAGGATTTAGGACACAATGAAATAGGTGTGGTATAGTTTATGGTATTTATGTCAAATTAGTTCAGAGGGTACACGTCAATCGAGAGATTTTCAGGCTGTTTTTTTTGGCAAATTCTGTAAATTCACAATGACATTTTATATTATTCACTCAAAAGGTAAGGGGACTGAACTTTAATTGGGCAAAGCTGTTTGGAGTATGGAAATATTGAGGCTTTATTTTATCCAGAGTTTGCTCTCTGTGAGGGGAAAAAAAAAGCTGATGTATGTTTTGTTGTTTTCGGTCTTCTTTTCACTGACGGCCAACTGTCTTCAATGTCTTCAAATAACACTGCATTCACCAACATGCAAGATTAAGTGTTTGTTGACAGCATTTTGCTGCCGTGGAAGAGAATGTGCATTTTAATAGAGCACATGTGGGGGAAAAAAATACAAACAAAAGTTTGTGATAGAATTCCGAGCATGTAAAAGGAGTGCTTCCTGGAACAGTTTCAGTGTTCACTACAACAATCTTTACTTTAAATAATAGAATAGAATACAATAGAATAAAAGCACCATTATTTAACAAACTGCTTACATCAGATGTAAATGTAACACATTTTAATATTACACACACACTTTTGTTTTTTGCCCTTGTGGCCACCCCAAGACACACCTGTACAATATTCATGCTTGTCCAATCAGCACCTTGATATGCCACACCTGTGAGGTGTTATGGATTAAGTCTGCAAAGGAGAAGTGCTCACTAACAGATTTAAACAGATTTGTGAACAATATTTCAGAGAAATTAATCTTTTGTGCGAAAATGTTTTACATCTTTGAGTTCAGGTCTTGAAAAATGGGAGCAAAAACCAAAGTGTTGCCTTTATTTTTTTTGTCAGTGTAGTTTTATATCTCTGGTTAGATTATGATTCTACCTGTGTGTTTGTAGCCTGCTTTCATAGTCTATCTTAAAGTGACTTTTCAGGTTACCTGGTGATGTATTCTGTAAGTATCTTACTGAAAGAGAGAAGGTCATCATGGTGTCCGAGGGCTGGACCTTTCTGTATGGAGTGTGCATGTTCTCCCTGTGCAGGTTTGAATTTGCTCCGGATTTAGTTTCACAGTCGATGAATGGAAATTGCATTCTAGTCAATATTTATATTTTGTGTGAAGAAGCTGTGAGACGCACAGTAATAATCCAAATATTCTCCTTGGCCACTTTGGCTTCCCAGTTCTAACGGATCCATCTTTACAGCATAAAGTACAAAAAAATACATAAAAAATGCAAGCTGCATGCCATCAGTCTGCATTGGTGCGTGACTCGGTGTGAATAAGTGAATGTGAGTCACATCGTGAAGTACTTTGGGAAAAGTTTCGTACTGAAACCACTTCAACAATAAATGGCCGAACGTATTCACTGTTAACAAAACACACACAATTCAACACATTAATTAATTTGATTTGCAAAGAGCATGACAAGGAAGCACCCCCCCCCCCAAAAAAAAAAACCCCAAAACAAAACAAAACTAAGTGATGGCTTTTAACTTTTTAAGACTCGTTTAGGAAAATTCACTAAATTAACCCTGTGCTGTCTTATGGTTGCTGCATTTATAGGTGAAGCTCTGCCTCCATCGTGCTTTTTCCAAGCACAATAACCGTGTGAAAAGTCCCGCTCACAAGGTTAAAGCTGTGAGTCACAGAAGGAGTCAGTGCACTGTCCACATCAGCCACAACAATAGGTGTTTTATACAGTGTCAGTATTGCGAGGCCCCGTGCGTAATGGCAGACCGCGGCGAGCTTTCCCCGAACTATAGTGAACTATCCACCCTCCTCCTTGAATCCCCCTCTCCGGTTGTTCTGACTGGGCGGGGTGCGCGCATGTGCCACCCTGGCTCCTATGGCAACCCGATGGATTAGCTCCATCAATATTCACCTTATCAGAAGGCGGGGAGGCTCGTGGATGACAGATGTTGGCGCTCTTTGGAGCAGCTGCATGCATGTGTGTGTGTGTGTGTGTGTGTGTGTGTGTGTGTGTGTTCACCTTGCACTGAGGGGAGAGCGCAGATATTTGGGGGGAGGTGGAGATGCTGCTTTGTCATTGAGGATCTCAGGAGCAGCAGCAGCAACATCACTTGCAGCAGCAGCAGCAGCAGCATTCTCCCACTCCGGCACGTCCGACGCTCAGCATGCTGCATCCTGATGCGCTCCCGTCTGCAGCCGGCGAGCCTACCTGGATTTACACGCGTCCCTGCCTCGACGTGACTGTCTTGATCGGAGCGGCCGCGTCTCGTTGACGCATCTCAAATGTTCGCACCGGAGGAGAGCGGCACGTCCCGAGTGACAGATAAAATACGAGCTGTCCTGCGGATGCGCCGTCACTGTTTTGCCTCCAGTGGCACCCCAAGTGTGTGAGATTCATGATTCACCCCTGTGTTTCCACCGACTGTGCTTAGAACGCAGCTCTGCTTCTGCTTCTTCTGCAAACAAAATAGAAAAAAAAAAAGAAGAAAAAAAACAATAATGGAAAGATTTCAGTCTTCCATGCGCAAACGCCTGTACAGCTTACCGCAAAACATTGGGCAAAAACCCTTCGTGGTGGACGAGGGAGACAGCGGCGACAAGGACACTAAGAGGAAAAGTATCCGTCTAAAACATTTGTCCTCTCCGTCTCCTGCAAGCAGTTGCAGGAGCATTGAGGAGGCCGGGGGCGAAGACTTGGATAGGGACGTCCCCGTCAAGACCAACTTGAACGGGGACTGTCGCTTCTTTCGGGGCAGCATTTCTTCCATCTCCGGGAGACGTCCTCCCGGGTCGGACGGAGCGGAGCAGTGGCGCCTCATCCCCGAGGCGGACGCCGGCGTCGGGGAGAGTTTCCCCGGTGAGAACGGCCCCGGGGCCCAGCAGCGAGCAACGGGTGGTCTCATTGGCGCAGTCGGGCAGCCCCCGGTGTTCGACCAGTCAAGTTTCATTAAGTTGGAGGGCACCGAGCAAATAATACCCGAAGATGAGCGGCTGTACCAAGCCGGTTTCATGCACCGGCAGTTCGGGGCGATGCTCCAGCCCGGAGTCAACAAGTTCTCCCTGCGCATGCTGGGCAGTGAGAGGGCCGTGGAGCATGAGAGGGAGCGCGTAAAGTCTGCAGGATTCTGGATAATCCACCCCTACAGTGACTTTAGGTAATTCTTGTGCCAAACCCCCCCAAAAAACTGTCATTTACTTGCACTACTTGTGGAGATATATATTTTGTGTGAGCAAATTTTGGCATTTCGATGTTGAAACTGTTTGTTTTCAAACTGCCTTAACTTGACAGGACTTGGAATACCATTAGGTTTAAGCGCACGGAACATGGACACTAATCTCCCCACACATGTTTTCTGTCACTACTGTGATGATATAATGGACGTGATTGTGAACCTATGCAGAGGAGGTGTATCACGAGCTCAGTGTGCCACATTGAATCAGGTTAACTCCAGTAAATAATCATACTCGGGAACATGTTACAAGCTGTTCTTGCATGGGGAACATTTGATGCACTATAGGGGACTTGGCTAACATGCAAAATCCTCTTATAATTTTGCAGCTATTGTCCTTATAGCATGCATATCCAGGGTATAAGCCCTTCTTATGTTTTCCTTTCTGAACAGTTCTGTTCGTCAGAGCACATTTGTGCTCCAAACTGCTAACCTATAATTCCCTAAATTACCACCAATGATATAGGATCTCATTGCAGGCAGCATGCAAACCAAAATCGTGTTCATCACCAATATCAGAGATTTTAATAACATTTAACCTTGAGACTCACTGTCATCATATTTTCAACGGTCAATCGTACATGGTTTTGTGTCACAACAGGTTTTTTTTTTTCCCCCCACTCATCTGAATTACACTTTTCTTTTTTTTTTTTATCATTTAGCGAGGGCAATGGATTACAGAGAGTGCAGCAGGGGCTTGGAAATGGGGTAATCAAAATAGGGTAACATGACCATTGAAGATATTAGAAGCACACATCAGTGGAGATTATTACAGCACAATTAGTCTAATGGAGCAGAGATGGTGTGGTCGGGGAGGGGACACACCACAAAACACAGCGACGGAGAGACAGGGAGAAAGAGATTGGAATGAAAATGACGTGAGGAATCAGGACGCCCAGCTGTTAACTCTGTGCGTGAGGTGTCATTGCTTCATGCTCTGTTTGGACCACACTTTGAGCAGTAGCAGGTTTTTTTTGTTTTTTTTTTAGTGCCTGGCTCTTACAGTCAATACATTATTCTCCAGATCTCATTTTTAAGTTAAACATGAAAAACCTTGCAGCACTGGAGATAGCAGGTCTGTGGAGCAGTGCTGAATCCAGCACTAAGAACTAAGTGCGGGCATACTGTGTGACCACAGACGATTTTACATCAGCTCAGTACAATGTAACCCGTGTGTTCCCTTCTTGTATCTTTTCATAAACACAGTGTCTCTTGTTTATACCAAGGGTAACTGCTGTACGTTATTAGCGTTTTGTATATACAGCAGCAGACACACTGAACTGGCACGCTGTGTAAATATGGTTAATATGATTGCTGGTGGGCCTGAGCCACAGTACAGGTGTGTGTTAAGCCACTGAGCTGCATGCAGGCTGTTGTTCTTCAGCTGCGCTCTGGCAGCAAGAGATAAGTATCTCCAGTACAAATGTGATCCCTTTTTCAGCTGTCCTGATTGATCTAAGCTCCTTTCAACATTTTAAGCCTTTTTGTGTTCACTTTGCTTGTAACGCCCCTCTTTGTGCTCTCATGCTCTTTAACAGAGTTGCACTCTGACCCAAATCATGGAAGATTCCTCTCTGGACCGGTCAAGGTCTAGAGACCCCACAACTGTCAGGTTTATTGTGATGGTAACACCAGATTACACCAGCAGGTTGTCTGATGGCTGTGGGATGACTGCTGCATGCACAGTCAGCTGATGAGCCAACAGGATGGTCTGCAGGGGATGGCAGTAATACTCTGTCCCCTGCAGACCTTTTTTTTTTTTTTTCCCTTCTTCTTTTTAATTTATATATTTTTTTGATCCAGCTGTTCTAACATTCTGCAGCACAGTGACGTGTGCAGAGCAGTAATGCTAACTACTCAACATCTGGCTGATGGGAGCTGACTTCTGGAGATGACATGGATTCCCAGGAGATAACTGTGGATTTAGCAAGGGAGGGGAAGTGCAATTAGGACCAGTGTGTCACTGCAGAGACAACGGGCAGATGTAGAGAGAAATGCAAATGCTTTGTTTGGCAGAGAACAACAGAAAGCTGATTAGAACAAATGGCCACCCTGTCCTCGGTGGTTGCCGCTTTTTGTGATGTTCTCCCGTGAAGGTTGGCTGTAAATAAACCTCAGCGGATAGAAATGCACTCCAGCGCGGGCCACATCTAAACTCCTGAACACTCACGTACTCCGATTGTGACGGGTTCCACTGGCATATTTCTGCACCAAATTACAAAAAGTATCAAAACCACAACAGCCGTTTCACTTGAGTAGAAGTGATGGCCCCTGTTGAAACACATTTAAACTATTAAAAAAAAAGTGAATTATGATTTTATTCATGGCAAAAAGTTTTAGCTTCTAAGCTGGACACAAAGTGAAAACAAGTGCTCATAAAGCATCTCCTTAGAGATGACATTGCCAACTAGTTTTTCTAAGTAAGGCCGTGAACATGAATTGTGTCGCTTGTTTTTTATTGCTTTATTAGTTAGTGCTCTCCTTCACCCATATGGCTACTAGAGCTGCCTGCTCCACACGTCGTATTAAAAGAAATGGCTTTTCTCTGTAGTCAGATCCTCCTTTCTTGTCTAATTCGTCTCTCTGTGTCATTTCTATTTCATCTTCGGAGCTACGGTGTACACGATGTGCACAAGTGGATAAACAGTGACAAAGACTTTGTGTTGTGTAGAGAAGAAGGTGATAATACAAGAAAAAATATTCTTCCAAATGCAAATTGAAATAGACATTGAATTATCAAATTCATTTTTAAAATTCAATGAGAAAATCTTTGTTGGTAAGTTAGGCGTAAGGTACGCACTTCACATCTCATGATGAGAAATCATTTATGCATAGTTAATTCTCTGATTTCCAGATTAGTCAAGCAGTATTTTAAGATACAAGACAACAATGATTGCAGTAATAAAAATATTTCCCAAATAAGATAAGAGACAGGACAATCTACTCAGCAAAACAGTTTCTTAAATTTTTTCTTTTAAAGGATAATATACTTGTCGAATGTTTTTGAAATACGCACCTCTTTTACTGTGAGGAACCAAGAAATTAAAATTATATTTTCATTCATGGTTGAGAAAACTGGACTAAAAGTGACATTTGGTTGCCTCTGACCTGATCTTCTTTTAAGCCTTCAAAGTATTACAGTGGGCTGTATGTCGGTTGTTGTCACTCCCCCTTTCACCTCACAGCCAGACAATCCCCGGTTGGAGTCTCGGCTCGGGGATCTTACTGTGCAAAAATGTTCCTGTTTTCGCTGTCGACGCTCGGGTTTCCTCTGGATTCATTCCCACAGTCCAACAACATTAATTGAGTGGTGACTCCTGATGGATGTGTCGGATGTGCCGAGGACGACAATGCAGCTGCTTTGGGTGAAGCGGTCGAGACGACGAAGTGTTAATATTATCAGTAACTGTGCAGTCATCAAGGATCATGACCTACTCTTTACTTCACACCTTGGTCATCTAGCCTAAAGTTCTAAAAGCTTTTTTTGTGAGATGGTTTTTAATTCCCTACTGTTTTTCTTTGTTGTTGCGTTTTATGAGTCTCACATCCTGGTAATTGCAATGCTTTCGTTCTCGCTGGTCTGTCCATTCTCCTGCAATTTGGGCTGCGCCTGTAGGTGTATCAGGCTCCTGCTGGATCAACCTGTCGTTAATCAGGTTTCCGAAATGGATCAGTCCCACACATGAATGCTTTCTAAAAAAACATTTTCATTCACACATTCAGTTAGTCACAGATGAACAAACACTGGCCAAATCCTGCCTGCGTGGATGAGTCCCAGTGATGCTTTTAAAGCTACTGCAATGAGAAACGGTATCTGAAATCATGCTGGACATTGTCAAACAACTGACAATATCAGTTATCACATAGTAAACAATGTCATAGTATCATCCAGAGAGTATGTTAAATTCATAAGCATTTATACACACAAGTGTATTGGTGTGAACACTTGTGTTTTCTTCTTGTAGAACAATGTTGATGGTGAATAACTGACAGCAGCGTCTGATTTTCAAGTGCTTCTTGCTGAAACTGAACACGCCACTGCTGATAATTCAATCAATATTTCTTCACAAGCAATTCACATGAATTCCAGGAGCCCAATTTTCTTTTTGTCCCTGTGGTCTGAAGCCTCACGTTGGACTGAATTAGAGGACCATTGTTGTTATTCTTTGGAATCAGCCACACTCTTTGTGTCTTGGTGTTTGTTCTTGCTCAGTTTGTTTGTATTGTTTCTGCTTCATCGGGCATAAACCTGCTGGACTTTGACTTCACGTCTGTGGCGGCCACTTCCACATAGACTCACATATTCATCCAGAACTGCTTTGAATATGCAGCATCTATTCAGTATGCATGCAGGTGTAGTTTTTGTTTGTTTGTTCAAAATCTGTTTGTATTGGCTTTTTAGAAACTTTATTGAATAATAGCAATCACAAAGATGAAATGTGGTCTTTGTGAAAATGTAAAATGTTTTTACTTGCAATTTCAAAAATGACAATGCAAAATGAGATTCCATTAATTCTACCCATGGAAAAATAGAATAGAGTAGAAAAAATAATCTTACAGTACGGTTCCACACAGAATATAACCAATACAATAGAATGGTAAAATATCACAGAAATGTCCATGCATATGATAACAAATAAATATACGGTGTTACAGCAGCAATGTGGAAAGAAAAGAATGAAGAAGCTTGGTATGATGAAGGATCAATGATAATATTTAAAGTGATTTAGTGTGTCAGACCTGTGACGTTGGCATGCGGAAGACGTGTCTGAGTTTCAAACAATCAGTGTCTTATATCGCATTGATAACGTCGTCTCATTGCTTTCAGGTTTTACTGGGATCTGACCATGCTGCTGCTGATGGTGGGGAACCTCATCATCATTCCCGTGGGCATCACTTTCTTCAAGGACGAGCACACGCCGCCCTGGATAGTCTTCAACGTGGTGTCGGACACCTTCTTTCTCATGGATCTGGTCCTCAACTTCCGCACAGGCATCGTAAAGGAGGACAACACGGAGATCATTCTGGACCCGCAGCAGATCAAGATCAAGTACTTGAAGAGCTGGTTCGTGGTGGACTTCATCTCCTCCATACCCGTGGACTACATCTTTCTCATTGTAGAGACACGCATTGACTCGGACTTTTACAAGACGGCCCGAGCTCTGAGGATCGTCCGCTTCACAAAGATCCTCAGTCTACTGCGGCTGCTGCGCCTCTCCAGACTCATCCGTTACATCCACCAGTGGGAGGAGGTAGATGATGCTGACAAGCAGCACCTCAGGGATTCATTTGATGTCATATGAGCATTTGAGGTGCCACACAGTGACGTGAGAATAGAATGGACACAATGGAAATACCATGGAAATTCTTTTTTTTTTTTTTACTGAAAATCCAACACGTTTTTTTTAAAGTCTATCTTAGATTTATATAATTTTAAACCCTCTACTGCAACAGTTCTGTGAGAAAAGCTTAGTAGCATGAGAATATTTTGCTATTACATGATGTTAGTTGGAGCTCCACTCATAGAATGCATTTTTTTTCATAGATTATTTGCCCGTGGTGAGAGCTTCCTGACACAAGCAGATTTGTCAGATTGTCAGATTAATCCGTAATTATACTCTGTATCCAGAGAAAACATATCAAGGATTTCCTTTATTAACTTTTTTTTTTTTACACACACTCACTCGTGCACAATCACCTCAGGTATTGGCAGCTATTTTGTTCTGCGTCATCTCAATTTATAATAATGAAAGCTCCTTCCTCATCGGCCATTAATGTTTCTGATGGTTACTCAGTAAAACGGCCTCTGGTCATCTATAAGAGATTAAGTTGCGGGCTGGTATTTGATGTCTGTGTCCACAGGCACACAACCTACTGTATAACTCAAATCCCCTGATTGCATGTCAGAGAGTTAAAATTCTATAGATTTATTTACAGAGCATTGTGTATTTAGTTGTGTATTTTCCTTAATGCCGACCATCCGTGTTCGTAGGTTTTCCACATGACGTATGACCTGGCCAGCGCCATGGTGCGCATCATGAACCTGATCGGTATGATGCTGCTGCTGTGTCACTGGGATGGCTGTCTGCAGTTCCTCGTTCCCATGCTGCAAGACTTCCCTCCTGACTGCTGGGTCACCAGAAACAAGATGGTGGTAAGTGGATTATTTATGAGTCACACAGTCTCCAAATGTGTTCTCCTCAAAAAGCACACCATAATTATGCCGCACACTTTGTCTGCTCTCAGGTTCTCCCAAATTAAAGGCCATTTTCCAGATTCTGGGAAAGAGCCCCTTGTGTGATCTCGAAGGCTTTTGTGTGTGTGTGTGTGTGCGTGTGTGTGTGTGTTGGCTAAACATATAACAGCATCAAGCAGTCCAAGTAAAAATAGATTGTGAACCACTTTGATAAGTCAACAGCAATGTTATTAACAGCATATTATTGATTAGCACCAAGGGTATTTGTCTTCTCACTGGGGCTTGTGTAACTGTTGTTTGATGTTATTTCTTACCATCAGGACACAGACTTTATCATTTCATTCTTTTTATGCCCTGGTGCTGTTGTTTTATGCTTTAATGGTTTTAAAAAGCTGCTAAAACATCCCCTGTTCAAGAGAAATGAAGAGGTGTACAATTAATATATTGGTACAATGTCACTTCATTATAATGTGCATTTAAACAACTGCAATTCCTCCTTATTAAAAAAGCTGAGCATAAATAGCATTAATTTATATTTCACCTATGGCAACAGAGCTACAAATAAGCATGTCGGGGGAAGTTATTTGACAGCAAGATGCCAACGAAACCTGAAGAATTAGGGCCTCATGGCCTGTGTCCATGTTGAGAAACTCTGACAAACCTCACGGGGACGTGACGCTGCATTAATGCTGGCGATTCGGATAAACTTTCTCTTTCTTCCTCCACGTCGCTCACAGAACGACACCTGGGGTCAGCAGTACTCCTACGCCCTGTTCAAAGCCATGAGTCACATGCTGTGTATCGGCTACGGCCTGTACCCCCCGATAGGCATGGCGGACGTGTGGCTCACAATCCTCAGCATGATTGTGGGCGCGACCTGCTTCGCCATGTTTGTTGGGCATGCGACCGCTCTCATTCAGTCTCTGGACTCCTCCAGGAGACAGTACCAAGAAAAGGTGGGTGTATTTACATCACGACTGTGTTTATTTTCTGTACTTTAGGAAACTGTGATGCGTTTCCTTTTTATTTAGCAGCACAGGCTCATGTGATACGGTCGTATGAAATCTAATTTTCTGTTAGTAATTGAAGTAACTCGTCATTAATTAGGTAAATTGGCTCGTCCAGAACATGTTTCAGAGGTGGGAGGAGACTGACACAGCTGTGCATTTGTACTAATAAGCCTTTCAATACATAATAATAATTACACGTGGAAAGAACTGTGTTCACGTTGACGTTAATCTCCCTGATGAGCTGTCAGACTCATGCGACCTGCATGTTTAGATTAAGATTTTGCATTTCACTTTAAATTCAGTAAATTTCTATTGAGGAACATGCAGCTTCTACTTGGATAACTGAATTGCTCTGTTCAACTTTTATTCAATTCATCCCGTAATACTGTAAAGCACAAGCCCACATTATGTTTCAAAAAAAAAAAACATGTGTTGCACATAAAACTTAGCATGACTCAATAAACTGTGCACCAAGGCTTGTCAGTGTGTAGACGCCCCACATGGTATTTATAAACAACAGGATATAGGATTTTGAGCTTTGGTTGAAAGCCAGTCAGACGTGGAAGAGTTTGTTTGTTTTTTTTTTTAGAAAAGTGAAGCAGTAACTTATGGCAAGAAGCGCCACACACAGGCTGGGTGCACGGACTATTTACAGTGCTGCTTTACTGCTGGAGTACACCGCTGAAGGGCACAGTAGTTAATGTTATTAGCCACAGCCTGCAGAGCACAACTGTATTTGTCAGATGGGGCAGAGTCACAACACTGTGCACTGTGGGCAGGTTTCACAGATGGCCCGACAGTTGACTGTTAACATAATGAGACACATTATAGTCCACCTCGGAGCCAGCACATCAATCAGTTTAATATATTCATTTTGACATGACTTTGCGTTTTGTCGTCGACACGAACACGCAGCCACATTTGCAGATGTGTCTGCGTGGGGGTTGTCCTCTCAAATCCCCTCATTAATTTGATAATTTCAATAATTGGATTCCTGTTGTTGACATGGCAGTATAAACAAGTGGAGCAGTACATGTCCTTCCACAAGCTCCCCGCCGACATGCGTCAGAGGATCCACGAGTACTACGAGCACCGGTACCAGGGCAAGATGTTTGATGAGGAGAGCATCTTGGAGGAGCTGAATGAACCACTGCGAGAGGTCAGCTGTCATCCACATCAATGTTTTACTCAAACAACAAAAAAGGAAAAGAAAGAAAGAAAGAAAAAAAGACAGTATGTAAGCACACAGGTGCATCTGAGAAGTATTTGAAATGTTCATTTTTTCCCATATTTTAATATGAACCATGACACTTCCATATATTCTAAAGTTATTATACATAAAGTAAATTATTTCATGTCCCAATGACAACTATTGAAACGTGAAAAAACATTGCTATACAATTAAAAGGTTCATTTTTCTCCACAGAATAAATTGAAGCTGTTTGTATATTTGATATTTCTTATACATTAAATGGGAAACATTTTGATTTAACGGTCAAAACTGCCAAAACAGGTCACTTTTCACTGATATTCAAATGATTTGTGATGCACCTTTTTAAACATTACATAGCTGGTTTCCAGTTCTACACTTGAAATAATCAGCTTCTCTAGAGGTTTTTTTTTTTTTTTATAGATGTTGTGACACATTCAGTGATTATGTGTTAAACATATCATTTTAATGAGGGACTTGAACATATTAGACAAATACCATGCAGCACTGATCTTTTTGTTTGTTATTGCTACCCTTTCAATAATTACAGATATACAAATACATCTAAAAACACTGACTGAAAAAGCAAAACTTCCATATATTTTAGATATGTATGGTTGTATTCTTATGAATGTGAACATATATTGTCATAAAATTGAAAAAAAAGAAGAATCTAAAAATATATCTCATAAGATCAGATATTTTTCCCCGACATTTTCTGTCATAATTATCACAATTATAATTTGAAAAACTTGAAACTTGCTTGAAACGTTTTCAGGTTGTTTGATTATAAAGATAACTGACAAAACCAATCACTTTACAATGATTTACATTTAAAAAAATTTTTTTTTTAGATGTATCTGTATCTACTTAACAACTAAATAGAACTGAAAAGCATTTTATTCTCTCAGGTTATAGTAATGAATGAAGTGAAATTCCTGACTCTGAATAGCTCACAGTCAATTATTTATCTAATCTAATATTGCTGCCTTACTTTGCCTGATGATGTTAATAGTCATGTAATCTGATTAGTAATGGCTGGAGACTGTACGAGGACAGAGGACCTCATTAAAATGCCACTAAGCTGTTAACGCCCTGCTTTTATGGTGATTGAAACGTGCACACGTGGAGACACAGACGTTCGCACAGTTAAATGCATTTTTTGAAAAAAACCCAAAACAAAATAAAGAAGAAAAAAAACTCCAAACAATTCAAATCTTGTTTTTGTTTCTTTGGCAGGAGATCATCAATTTTAACTGTCGCAAACTGGTGGCCTCCATGCCGCTGTTCGCCAATGCCGATCCAAACTTCGTGACCTCCATGCTCACCAAATTGCGCTTCGAGGTCTTCCAGCCGGGCGACTACATCATCAGGGAAGGAACCATCGGCCAGAAGATGTACTTCATCCAGCACGGCGTCGTCAGCGTCCTGACCAAAAGCAGCAAAGACACCAAGTTGTCTGACGGCTCCTATTTCGGAGGTAACGTGTGCACGCGGCCTGCTGGGGGTTCTCCATGCTAATACTCTTGCAGTGGGCCCCGTTTGGATGTGTGTAAAGCGGTGCTGATTGTATGATTTATTTTGATTTATTTTGCTCCGGCACTCAGCAGATTAACTTCCCCGACTATTAGAGCCGGGAAAAATTGTCCACATCATCTCCTTAAAAGGGCTCGCAACTAAGAGGGGCAAAGGCTTTTGCCATCTTTGATTCCATCTGTGAGGTTTTCCCCTTTGTCAACGTCATATTTAAATCTGAATTCCTTTTGTTAGTGCCTTGATTACGTTGTCTCTGCCTGAACATGTCTGCACGTAGCGGCGTTTCCAAGTTCATCGTGTCGTCACTGACGAGGAGACAGAAGCATCTTAGTTTCCCGATCAATTTTAAGCAAAATGGACAGGTCATTTCCAACCCCGTTTGAACGTTTCACCACACTCCAGCTTGCATTTCAGATCAAAGACTGATCCGTTTATGGGGAAACATAGCCCGTATTTTATCTCGAAGATATTTGGCTCGGCTGAACGCAGCCACAGATGTGAAAATAATAAATGAGGACACAAACTCCAGATAAACATGTCGGAAATCCCATGTTGTCATGTGTAATGAATAGATTAAATTGATGAACAGGACAAGGAACTGAGTGGGAGGGAGAGATTGAAAGTTCGTGTGAGCATGTGTGTTTGTGTCTATATCCTCAATATGTCTGTGCTGTAATATGTCTCCTTTTTTTTTTTTTTTTTTTTTTAATGGCGCATTATTTTATTTTTTTCTGATCTGGCACACCAGAGGAGGTCAGGACAAAGTGTAAGCTGCAGAAATTGCATTAAGTGCTCCATCTGTGGGCTTGAGAGGCATCAGTCTCTTCATGTTTGACGGTCTCACACTAATTTATGACTTTTTTCTTTTTGTGAATGAATCTCGAAAGATATCAAAATGTGTACCAATTTTTGACGCTCAGCTCATCATTAGAAAGCACAATCATGAGAAAAGTCTTATTATTAGTGTGCCGTTGTTGTCTAGGTCGTTGTTGTTAATACCTGTCATGGATTAGTCCATGGAGGACACCCATGTACACGTGTAGAGAACATGCAAACTCCACACAGAAAGGCCCCTGCCAGTATTTGATTCCGGCGGGAGCAGAAAGCGATCAGTGAATTCTGTATAAGTTGGTTGGAAGCAAAACAATTCTTTTCCCTCCTTTCCGTGCAGAGATCTGCCTGCTGACTCGAGGCAGGAGGACGGCCAGCGTGCGAGCGGATAACTACTGTCGCCTGTACTCTCTGTCGGTGGACAACTTCAACGAGGTGCTGGAGGAGTATCCCATGATGAGGAGGGCGTTTGAGACCGTGGCCCTCGACCGCCTGGATCGCATCGGTGAGTGGTTTCCCAAGAAAATCAAACTTTTCGACAGACCACATTTGTCTTTTTTTGTTTTTTTGCAATATCAAAGACTACAGTTGTCCTAAATATGAGTTCACCTACGATTCCTGATGTACAGTAAAACAGGACAATTATGGAGTGGGATGCAACAATAGCTACATTAATTCTGTTTATTGGTTGACAGCAGTCGAAATGACGATGATCATTTATTGTTGTAATCTGTTCTTGTCTCTCCACCAATTGTCTCTCCACCAATTCAAATAGCACTGCCACTAAACCACACAGCTTATTGTGGGTCCTGCTTCTGTAATTTGCAACTGAGAATAAACAGATTCTGTCTGAACTAACTTATATAATGCATAAAACCAACGGCTGTTCTGTCTCTGGCGAGAAAAGATTGACATGGGCAGTTCAAAGAATAGAAACCACTTCATAGAGATGCATTGTACAAGCCCACTTCCCCAAAAGATGGGCTGCTGTGTTAAATCTAAATAGTGAAACAGACATTCTGCCACCTCATGCAAAATGTTTGCTCGTTTTGATTTTAATGGCAGCAATACATACACAAAAACCTATGTAACAAGTGGTACATAGACTGTGACTGCAAATTGTGGAACAATATTATTATTATTATTATAAAATATTATCAAAAGGTTCAGAGCATCAGGAGAGTATCTGGAGTGAAAGTTGTATCGTGCAATAAAGAAGACAGAAGTGAACACGATCCAGAAACACTGCCAAGCTTCTCTGGGCCAACGTTCATTTAAAATGATCTGAGGCCAAATATAACTTGTTCCAGCGGGCAGATTAATTCAAATTAAAATTCTCTGTTGAAGTCAACGCAGATTAAAGGCGAGAGGAGCCATTTTATTATCATTAACCCTAACCATATGTGGCATATTTCAACACGATGCGACACGCACTGCATCCACATCCACGTCATTGAATTAGATCATAATGTAATGACATAGTTTTTACAATTACAATGACGGTATTCAGATTTTGACAGGATTCTCATATACAGTAACAATACAACTGGCTTCTGAAATATTAACCGACTTAAGTACCTGTGAAAGTCATTATGTTTATTAGTTATTACATTTTCACATCACTCAGTAGGAGTTTTTCTTGGGTGAAATTGATTTGCCATGACTAGATAGTGCTAGTTTACAGCTTTCTGGTTGATATTTGTCTAATCTGGATTTATGTATAATCAGTGAATTGGATTTGTTGGCTGAAGCTAAATTTAGACGTCAAATGTTGTGATATTGTGAAAATACGTGATCAGACCCAGATTTTTGGAAGGTGTAAACATTTTCATTATGCACCCCACCTTTGCTTAGTTTGGCCATGACTTACTTTCCCAACAAAAATACATGGAACATGACCTGGATATTTAAGTAATACTGGCTAGTTAGGCCAGAGATGCCCAATTTTAATGTATTGTATTAGTATTTCATGTATTTGATGGTAAAGAGAATGTGAAAAATTGTTGTTAGCATTCATTGGTGGAATAATCAGATTTTTGTTAAAAAATAATAAGGTGTTATTATTGTTTTCCTCACAGGGAAGAGGAACTCTGTTCTTCAGCATAAAGTCCAGCATCACCAAAGTTCTGGCACGCTAAACTTTCAAGAGACTGAGATCATCCAAAAAATTGTGCAGCACGACCGTGACATGGCCCAGTGCACGCAGCTGATCCAAACCAGCGCTGCACAGAGTTTGAACTCTCCACCTGCTCCTCCGTCGCCTACCCCATTAATCTGGGCCCCGCTGATTCAGGCCCCGCTCCAGGCTGCTGCAGCCACCACTCCACTGGCTCTGGCCTTGGCCCACCATTCCCAGCTGCCTCCGATCCTCTTCCATCCCCTTCTTCCCAGCTCCAGCTCTGTGAAGGACCCTAACACCCACTCAAGGAGAGCACAAGTTGGACCGACCACCTCTGGTAGCTGTGGTTCAGGGCCGGGTTCACCTGCCTGCTCTGCTAAATTTAGGCCTGGGATGGACACGCCCATACTTGGGTTCCCGAGGGCCCAGCATCTGTCCACTGGGCCTGTCTCACCCACACTGATGTCCCAGCCCATCTTCACCAGCTGCCTGCAGCCATTAACCCCTCTAACCACACACCAGCCCCTGCCACATCCTCCCCACTCCGGCATGCCCTCAGCCTTCCCCATCAGCCAGGCCAGCATCTCCTACACCTGCTCCGCTCAGCTCCACCCGCAGCCCTTCCACGGTGCTATGACCACCCCACCTCACTCATTCGGTTTGCTCCAACAGGGGGCACCAGGGAGGCTTGCAGGGAGATTTCCAGCCCCTGCAGGCTCTGCCATAAGCCCCCTGATCTCCAGCTCAGTCAGCCCCATACTAAGCCAGTTGCAGGCACCATCTCACGCCACCTTGCAGCAGATGGGCTCCAGTCATGACAGAGTAGTCAGGACATCGAGCAGCTTGAACTTCCCACATTTTCCCTTCATCAACAGCCCTCCAATCTCCTCTGGTTTTATTCAGCCAGTGTGTACAGGTGGAGCCAGTGCTGCAGCCTCTCTGGCCCAGCACA